>NC_092241.1:26192296-26202296 GCF_036320965.1 Panulirus ornatus
CCGACGGGTGACCAACGTGTTACATTCCACGGGTGACTGACGTGTCACGTCCGACGGGTGACCGACGTGTCGCATCCGACGGGTGATCAACGTGTTACATCCCACGGGTGACCGACGTGTCATATCCGACGGGTGACCGACGTGTCGCATCCGACGGGTGACCGACGTGTCGCATCCGACGGGTGACCGACGTGTCACATCCGACGGGTGACCGACGTGTTACATCCGACGGGTGACCGACGTGTCGCGTCCGACGGGTGACCGACGTGTCGCATCCGACGGGTGACCGACGTGTCGCATCCGACGGGTGACCGACGTGTCACATCCGACGGGTGACCGACGTGTCGCATCCGACGGGTGATCGACGTGTCACATCTGACGGGTGACCGACGTGTCGCATCCGACGGGTGACCGACGTGTCGCATCCGACGGGTGACCGACGTGTCGCATCCGACGGGTGACCGACGTGTCACATCCGACGGGTGACCGACGTGTCGCATCCGACGGGTGATCGACGTGTCACATCTGACGGGTGACCGACATGTCAGGCGTCGAGGCTGCTGATGGTGAGACGTCTCGGTACTTAATAACACCCAGTGTGACTCAGAAGGGGAGGAGGGATGTGGCCACTGTATAACCTTACCATGGTTTACAATGAACATCTTAGGGCATGGCGGCGTAAAGAGGACGGAGATCGAGGGTCATCCCCTCCCCGAGCGATGACGTACGCTTGCTGAGGACGACGACGGATGGACGGTGTTTATAAAGGTGTTTTCACGACGAAAGGCAGGTTCTGCTTAGAAAGGCTCCAGAGTTGAGGAGGGATTTGTGAGTGAGGGAGTCATCCATTGTATAGATTTCTTGTTGTGAGGCTTTTACATTCTTTCGACTTTCCTTTATCACTTCCATTTGTTACTCAGCGTAGAGCATCATATATATACTTTTCTCTTCCTCTTTCTAAGTTATGAAGTTCCAGTTCATTCAGCCTTTCAAGTGAATCATATATTCCATCACCTTCGATTACGCTTGTGAAGTATACTTCTGTATTCTCCTTAACTTATTTATCTCCATAGTTTTAGGACTATACGACATAAAGGTATTCAGTATTGTTTCTTTTTCCTCAATAGTTTCTGTTTCATTACTTGGTTTAATAGTATTGTCTTATCAGAATGATGTCTGAGATCTGAGTTTGTCATCTATGAAGACACGTTTGCTTCACATTCACTCACTTTTCGGTGTCATTTCCGTTGGTTATCGTTCCATAAACTTGTATGCTTAACTCTGTATTCGTTGCATTCCTTCACGTTCACTCCTGCCCATTTGTAGGTCATACCTAAGTCCTTGTGCATCTCCTTTTTTCGGTCGGCTTCTGGTCGTTTCATTTTGCTTCCGCTTGTGTCATCAACAAAGCACCTGACTTTGCTTACTCTTCTTACTCTGTGTGATATCATTCCTCCGTCTGTGTGTGATATCATTAAGAGAACTGAGGCAAACACCGTTGCTCGTGGTGTCCACGACTGAAGAACATCTCCATCACCTGTGGTTCTATTTGCTTCTGCGGTGAGTCTTCTGTTAGTTGAAAAGTTTTTGACCCACCTTACTATCTTCGCTACTTTTTTTTTTTTTCTATAGATTCTCTTTGATTTACCTTGTCAGATGCCTTAGCAAAATTGGGAAAAAATAGTATCCATTCGATTTCCTTAGATCGAGTCAATATGTGTGAGTGTAATGAGATGATGATTGGCCTTGCGAAAGTTTCACTGTACGATTCTACTTTGACCTTCGTTTTCATAGTTGTTTTTGAGGAAAAGATGTGGTATGTGTCATTCTATCACCTTTTCACAGAATTTTCTTAAATGTGAAGTCAAGCTCAGTGTTCATTCTGTTCAGGTTAAAGCATAGATCCTCCTCCTTTTGTGCACTGGTATCATACTTGCCATTTGGTGAGTGTCTGCCAATTTTGCTTTTGTCCAGACGTTGCCTCCTGTTAACGCCTATCGCTCGCTGTTTTCATCATGACGATGGCTGGGATCCATTCCCGTCCCGGAGCTGAGAGATAGAGATAGATGAGAGAGAGAGAGAGAGAGAGAGAGAGAGAGAGAGAGAGAGTAGAAACTCGAGGATGTTAGGAGAGAATTACGAGAGAACAGAAGTGATAAACTGAAGGCAAGATGGATTACAACATACCAGGAACATGAGCGTCATAAATCCGGAGGAGTCGCCTCTGCTAACCACAGCTTCAAGCCGGGTGAAGCCAACAATTCCCCGGTGAGTGATGAGGGCGTGTGGCCATCAATCAGTCTATCATGTGGCAATCAGTGATTAGTCAACAGTTAGGCCGTGATAAGAGGCATCACTCGGCCGTCACTCACACCTGTAGGTCGATATTATTGAAGACCCGGGGTTGGAGCAGAGCGAGAACAACAGCCAATTACTAGATGTAAAAATGTGATCCACGGATTGTTGCCTTTCACGCGCCTGATGAGGCGATATTAATCACACGGGGGTCAGAGGCAGCCGCGGTGGTGGCGTGGAGGTGTGGCGTGGTTTGCTAGCTGAGCGTATCCGCGGGTATCTCAAAGAAAAAAAAGAAAAAAAAATCTACTTTGTTTAATGCATGATATTCTAATCGTTTCTCGCAACTGTAATTTATTATTCAAATTTCAGCCAGAGGAACTCTAGATCACTGATAAATGGAATTATATTTTTGATATGTTTCACACTTTGTGATTTAACTTTCTAAATGCAGTAGACTCGCCTACAAAAGCAGGACTATGAAGCGTATCTTAGCCTTTCTTAAAGCCATTTAGGGTTATCGAAGTGTTCACGGTCCAACTGTTTATCAACAAATATATCTCCTTTTAATAGGGTGTAATGATGCAAACGTCATCTAAATTTAGAAACGGAGGAAAAAAGATTAATTCTAGATAATTTGTTCCGGTAAATGATGGTGAATGTGCTACCAAACAGATTATCAACGTTCCCTATATAGCTTCACTTATTCATTTATCATTTATAGCATGAACGCTGAGACCTTATGACTCGGTTATCATATCTACGTGAAACATTATAAACACAGATATTTACTTAATTATATTGATGCTTAACGTGCATATGTGACTTACTATAATGATACATTATATAAACTAAGATACTTTAGCAGTTTGTAACTCTTCACAGTTCACTATATCAGGATACATTTCATCAGAGGGCCGTATGGCTAATCTTTAACCATTAGATAAGCCATTTGCAGAACTGGGTTGCGTTAGTTTAGAACTTGACCCGTTTTCTTCGTAAAAAAAAAAAGCGAGAACGAGTACGGGGGGACTACTGCATGATGGACTGAGCTTTAAATGTTTAAATGAACGAGGGACATGTAGGTGATGGACTGGTCTTTGAATGGCTAAGTAAGATTTCCATCATAAAGGATGACTAGATACTGATTTCTTTGCGTTAGCAGAGACGGCACGGACAACAAAATGCCCTAATCAAGGCCATCTTATCATATATATATATATATATATATATATATATATATATATATATATATCTTTCTTTTTTCTTTCAAACTATTTGCCATTTCCCGCGTTAGCAAGGTAGCGTTAAGAACAGAGGACTGGGCCTCTTGAGGGAATATCCTCACCTGGCCCCCTTCTCTGTTCCTTCTTTTGGAAAATTAAAAAAAAAAAAAACAAGAGGGGAGGATTTCCAGCCCCCCGCTCCCTCCCCTTTTAGTCGCCTTCTACGACACGCAGGGAATACGTGGGAAGTATTCTTTCTCCCCTATCCCCAGGGATATATATATATATATATATATATATATATATATATATATATATATATATATATATATATATATATATATATATATATATCCTGCACCAAGGCATGTATCCAATGTATCTCTTAGACCTTATAGGAGGATGAACACTTGGGTAGATTGTGGACTGAATACAGCGACCAGGAGTCGTATCAGTGTGGGCTCGACCCTGGGTAGACCAACTATGCGCCACCGTCAACACAGTAGGATAGGGAGGGATATCAGCAGTGAATCACACCTTGCGAAGTTGACTCTAATGTTCAGAGAGGAGACCATAGGAATGACGACATCTCAGGTTATGGGGAACGAGAGGAAACTCCAGGGCTTAGGAAATAGTGAAAATAATCACAGAATCAGGATGATACTTGTGAACAGCTAAGAGATAGAAGAATACACACAGAGAGAGAGAGAGAGAGAGAGAGAGAGAGAGAGAGAGAGAGAGAGAGAGAGAGCAGATGCTGGGCAATGAAAAGAAGAATCGTAGATAAGTGATCTTGTGTCTTGGATGCTGTGGACGGATGATGGAGAAACTTTGGATGACGGGGTAGGGAGTCGTTGGATGTTATGCCCTCTGGCTGACGAAAAGACCATGAGATAAGAGCCTGATGATGGAGTAGCTTCAAGATGACGGTGGGCGTTTGATGATGACGTGACCATATCCGGCAAGGGAATAGAATATCAATATTTAGATTGAATAGTAGACGAGGTTGCGTCACTTGGATGAGAGCCAGCTTTGTGTCATCTTTGGATAACAAAATGATAGGATGACGGAATATCTTCGGTTGATGTCATGAAGGCTGGATGACGAAAATGTGATCCCTGGATAAGAAAAATAAAATCCAGTTTAGATAACAAATGATATATCGAAGGGGAATTAGAATGACTAAACAACTTGACATTTTGTTGACAGAATGTTTGGATTATTAGTTATCTTTCGTTAATGGGTGATACGTGAGGTCGACATTTGGACAAGAGATGATGCATTGGTCTATAAATAGTGGAGTGAAGTTTAAATAACGCTGCGACTTTTAGAAGAAGGTCTCGTTGTTACACATTTTGAAATCCATTGTCTAGTAATTGAAGCAATTATGATCATGTCCATGATTACTTCCTCATAGCCTGGCTACGTTTGTGTTATTGTGTTTATGCGTATTGACCAGTGCACTGATTTGTGCGTGTGTGTGTTTGTGTACGTTTTGGGGAATGTTTTTGTGTATGTTTATGGATATGCTTCTTCTGATCAGTTTTACGTATGGTAGTGATGTATATTTATTCTGACGTAGGTGATATTGAAAGGTTTCTTTTCAAAGGCTCTCTACAGCAACTCGTACATCCTGCCAACTCTATCTTGAGTCATTTGTTATACAAAGTTTGGTATACAATCCTCAGGCTTACGGCATTAGATGTATTATAACTTGAAATTAGACGCTTTTATATGAAAAAGGGTTTTCAGTTATATAAAAGGAGTTTTTAACTGCGATATTGAAATCCAAGGGGAATTCATAGTATCTAAATTTGGAAAGTTTTCATACAGATATTCAGCTTTACGTTATCCAACATCTTTCAAGGAAAATAACGGGAGGTTTTTCTTAAATTATATCTTGGTTTTCCTTGCATGAGTTGATATATTTTCTTATTCTTGGTTATAGATGTATATCTATGTTGCTTAAAGATCTTTTCGTTAGACTTAAGCACCATAAACATATGATCATTGCACTGCTTGGAGGAATGCCATCTCAGCTATTAACTATTAACTAACTATGTACCATTAGAAATATCAATGAATCTCCTATTACCGGATACACATAGAATTTTAACATTAGTGAAGGACGATATGAATTGGATAGCTTAATTGTTGATAAAAGTTGTAAACAGTTCCCTTTCTTATCCACATAATAAATTTCATGATACACATGTTGCCAGACTTGAACGCACTCGACCTCCATTCGGGTAGTCACTTGTTTACCAAATGGCGTCCTAGCTACGTGTCTTCGTTGTATATCAACTGACTGGTATATTTCTTTCTTGTATCTCCTCTGATTATGAGATCATTATGCGAAAGTGCACTTGGGAACTCATCGTGTTTCATTTCCCCGTGGACAAAAGGGAATATATCTGATCACGCGGCCAGTTGTGAGAGCAGAAGAGGGTGTGTTGAAATTGTTTGGTTACATGGAGAAAATGAGTGAGGAAAGATTGACAAAGAGGATATATGTGTCAGAGGTAGAGGGAACGAGGAGAAGCGGGAGACCAAATTGGAGGTGGAAGGATGGAGTGAAATTGATTTTGAACGATCGGGCCCTGACTGTAGAGGAGGGTGAAAGGCGTGCAAGGAATAGAGTGAATTGGAACGATGTGGTATAACGAGGTGGACGTGCTGTCAAAGGATTAAACCAGGGCATGTGAAGCGTCTGGGGTAAACCATGGAAAGTTTTGTGGGGCCTTGATGTGGAAAGGGAGCTGTGGTTTCGGTGCATTATACATGACGGCTAGAGACTTAATGTGAACGAATGTGGCCTTTGTTGTCTTTTCCTAGCGTTACCTCGCCGGGGGGATGCTATTTCATGTGTGGCGGGGTGGTGACGAGAATGGATAAAGGCAGCAAGTATGAATATGTACGTGTGTATATATGTTTATGTATGTGTATGTATACGTTGAAATGTATAGGTATGTATATGTGCGTGTGTGGGCGTTTATGTATATACATGTGTATGTGGGTGGGTTGCACCTTTCTTTCGTCTGTTTCCTTGCGCTACCTCGCTGACTCGGGAGACGGCGATTAAGTATAATATATGTATATATATATATATATTTCTTTCATTCATAATATTCGCCATTTCCCGCCTCAGCGAGGTAGCGTTAAGAACAGAGGACTGGGCCTCTGAGGGAATATCCTCACCCAGCCCCCTTCTCTGTTCCTTCCTTTGGAAAAAAAAAAAAAAAAAAAGGGGGAAGATTTCCAGCCCCCCGATCCCTTCCCTTTTAGTCGCCTTCTACGACACGCAGGGAATACGTGGGAAGTATTCTTTCTCCCCTATCCCCAGGAATATATATATATATATATATATATATATATATATATATATATATATATATATATATATATATATATATATATATATTAAAGAACAGTTTTATACTAATTAAACCTTAATCGCCATTAAGGAACAAGGAAATTGAGGATAGCAGTTGTATCGTATTTTGTGGGACAATAAAGCATTCGTCCACGGCGTTTTTAAGCATGTTTTTATCTGTCAATCGCTTCAGAAACTATAATGGTAACTGGGGCAGAACAGCATTCTCGTTAAGGCTATTCTTTTTATCATGGTGATATGACGACTGATTCTATTAACACTGGACGTCTAAAAGCAACTGGAATAAATTGGCACAGGAAATGTAACTGGTTCAGGAATTCTTGCATACAATCAGGAAATTAATGTATTCATACGAGTATACGTGTACATAACATGAACCCAAAGCAAGCAAATATCTGAAGAGAAATCTATGCCTAACAGATCAAACAAGTGAATCACCATTAAGTAATGGAAAGTAATTAAAAAAGAGGGAAAATCATAAAGTATCTGTTAGTTATAAAGAGTACATACCATGGGGGGAGGAGGACTGAAGGCCATCAAACCAAACAACTCCAGGCAGCCAAGAACTCCTCACTGGTCAAGTTTTTCCACTTCCTTAAGCCGAGGGCCCGTGTGCTGTGACTGTTAATTCGGAGAGATCACACAGCCAGCGATTAATGGAAAAAGAAAAAGAGCGACGGACGCAGGACCACATAGTTACATGTACGTAGAGGAAGTGTATGATGATGTTTACTTACATACATAACAAACTGTCAGCATTCGATGTATATATATATATATATATATATATATATATATATATATATATATATATATATATATTCGCCATTTCCCACGTTAGGGAGGTAGCGTAAGAACAGAGGACTGAGCCTAAGAGGGAAAGTCGTCATTTGGCCCCCTTCGCAGTTCCTTCTTTAGGAAAAGTAAAAACTCGAGGGGAGGATTTCCAGCCCCCCGCTCCACACACACACACACACAACACACACACACACACACACACACACACACACACACACATACATATATTCCCGGACCTAACTAACTTTTCACACCAGCTGTGTGTATGATGAATATAGTGGCCAACAAAATCTAAAGTTCATTAAGCCAGAATCTTGCTATCAATAAGAAAAAGAAACATACCTCACACGTTTTTCGCATCATTTGATGGATTATTATTTGAGCTATAGGGATATTAACTGCCTATGTCGTTTAGACTGTCATGGTCAAGTCATAACCATCAATCGAAAAATCTTGAACACCTTTTGCAGGTGTTCAAGGCAATTCTAAGACGAATTACGTTCTCACTGCATATATGGGCTGCTCCCAGTTAGTTGATTGGTTATTTGGACTTTAGAGCTGTCAACTTCTAGGATCATTTAGGCCTTTAACGTCAAGTTATACCCATCATTAGAAAAGCCTTCAACACCTTCTTCAGTTATTAGAGGTAACTCAAAGATCATACACTCTCTGAACCATGTTTATGGTCCATTCGAGGCTCCACTAACTAAACTCCAATCTACATTTACGTGTGTAGCGGCTGAGGGCATGAAGGTGAATTGCTAGCATCTGCAACTTTGTCCCATAACCATCAATGTAACTCGTACGTTGCACATATACAACCATCTTAGTGTTCACTCTCGTACTCAATCATCATTTATGCTATTCAAACAATGGGCAAAATAACGATGAATGTAGATTTCTTTCATTTTTTTTTGTGGCACACAAACACTGGATCTAACCTTCATCTATAACCAGTGATGGGTTAGATATCTATCGTGGTAGATGTACACTATATCTATCGGCGGAGAGCGTCTCGTCCACTTCACGGGTTGTTGTTCTCACAACACAAACAATTGTGGCCAGTGCAATGATAAAATTGCGACAAGTCCCTTATGATATTATTTTCCATCAGCAAGGACTTCTTCTCAGCTTGATATCAAGTTTAAGGATTATACTTTACCGAGTCTCCCAAGTATGTAGCATAGTCTAATATGATTCTCGTACCTCTGTCCAGTAATCACCTTTGTACTTCGATAAGAAATGCTAGAGGGATGAATTATACGTACGATGTGAAATTTTACTAAAATAAATGATCACAATACACGGATGGTCGTTTATGCTCATTTCATAAGGCTTCCACAATCATTTCAAAGCAGACACGTAAGAAAGGAGAGAGATTTCAAGGATGACAAGTGTGTGTGTGGGAAATTATTCTCATTTCGCAATTACGTAATCCTGTCCAAGATTATGATACTTGCAGGAACTTTTTTGATAGTCAGGTTGACTTTCTTTTCATAGTGATTGACAAGACCAGGGCAAAACATACACTATTCAAGGCCATCTAGGGCGCAAAATAAAACCAGGAGAAAATAGAATTGTATAGTAATTAGTCGGGTCTCTGCAGATGTTAATAAGCCTGATCCTTGAATGTAGAAATGTTTTAGGAAGAAAGGAAACATGAAAGAGGGAAGGGAATTCCACAGGTTAGCTGTTCTAAGAAAGAAGAAGGTAACATAGCGATCAATCTTCGTGTGATCACTGCATCACATAATCATTCTTCGTGTGATCAGTGTATCACATAATCAGTCTTCGTGTAATCAAGTTTGTCACCTAGTGATCAATCGTCGTGTAATCGAGTGTGTCACATAAGCTTCAGTTTTCGTGTGATCAGGAGTATCATGGATCAATTGCGGAATTTACGGAAAGCAAACCAGACTTCTCTCATCACATACCATTAAGAAGAATGATCTAAGACAGGGAAAACAGAATTTCTCTTCGATTTCTTAGCCTATGAAACTAACTTGTAATGCGTTATGCATACTGTATTTAACGTCTGTAACACACACAACCCCTGTCAGTTATTGTAACCTAAAAATCCTTATCAAATACTGTAAACGTGATGGGAAGAAGCCTGGGAAGACCTGTATGACCACAGAAAAAAGGGGGATAACTTGGGAAGGGGGTTTAAGTGAAGTGGGAAGGGGGGTTGAGTGATAATGATAGAGAATTAGAATGTGGTAGACGCTCGAGTTATGAACGATCTCAATAGCTCTGTAATTAACTTCCTCAATGGTCTTTCGGGGTT
>NC_092241.1:26207296-26212296 GCF_036320965.1 Panulirus ornatus
TTTACCAAATCATTTTCCCCTAACCCTCTCACTTTGCACACCACCTCGACCCAAACACCCTATATCTGCCACTCTGTCATCAGACACATTCAACAAACCTTCAAAATACTCATTCCATCTCCTTCTCACATCACCGCTACTTGTTATCACCTCCCCATTTACGCCCTTCACTGAAGTTCCCATTTGCTCCCTTGTCTTACGCACCCTATTTACCTCCTTCCAGAACATCTTTTTATTCTCCCTAAAATTTACTGATAGTCTCTCACCCCAACTCTCATTTGCCCTTTTTTTCACCTCTTGCACCTTTCTCTTGACCTCCTGTCTCTTTCTTTTATACTTCTCCCACTCAATTGCATTTTTTCCCTGCAAAAATCGTCCAAATGCCTCTCTCTTCTCTTTCACTAATACTCTTACTTCTTCATCCCACCACTCACTACCCTTTCTAAACAGCCCACCTCCCACTCTTCTCATGCCACAAGCATCTTTTGCGCAATCCATCACTGATTCCCTAAATACATCCCATTCCTCCCCCACTCCCCTTACTTCCATTGTTCTCACCTTTTTCCATTCTGTACACAGTCTCTCCTGGTACTTCCCCACACAGGTCTCCTTCCCAAGCAAGTTGTTAGAAGCAGTGAAAAGTTTTTATCGAGGATGTAAGGCATGTGTACGTGTAGGAAGAGAGGAAAGTGATTGGTTCTCAGTGAATGTAGGTTTGCGGCAGGGGTGTGTGATGTCTCCATGGTTGTTTAATTTGTTTATGGATGGGGTTGTAAGGGAGGTAAATGCAAGAGTCCTGGAAAGAGGGGCAAGTATGAAGTCTGTTGGGGATGAGAGAGCTTGGGAAGTGAGTCAGTTGTTGTTCGCTGATGATACAGCGCTGGTGGCTGATTCATGTGAGAAACTGCAGAAGCTGGTGACTGAGTTTGGTAAAGTGTGTGGAAGAAGAAAGTTGAGAGTAAATGTGAATAAGAGCAAGGTTATTAGGTACAGTAGGGGTGAGGGTCAAGTCAATTGGGAGGTGAGTTTGAATGGAGAAAAACTGGAGGAAGTGAAGTGTTTTAGATATCTGGGAGTGGATCTGTCAGCGGATGGAACCATGGAAGCGGAAGTGGATCATAGGGTGGGGGAGGGGGCGAAAATTTTGGGAGCCTTGAAAAATGTGTGGAAGTCGAGAACATTATCTCGGAAAGCAAAAATGGGTATGTTTGAGGGAATAGTGGTTCCAACAATGTTGTATGGTTGCGAGGCGTGGGCTATGGATAGAGATGTGCGCAGGAGGATGGATGTGCTGGAAATGAGATGTTTGAGGACAATGTGTGGTGTGAGGTGGTTTGATCGAGTAAGTAACGTAAGGGTAAGAGAGATGTGTGGAAATAAAAAGAGCGTGGTTGAGAGAGCAGAAGAGGGTGTTTTGAAATGGTTTGGGCACATGGAGAGAATGAGTGAGGAGAGATTGACCAAGAGGATATATGTGTCGGAGGTGGAGGGAACGAGGAGAAGAGGGAGACCAAATTGGAGGTGGAAAGATGGAGTGAAAAAGATTTTGTGTGATCGGGGCCTGAACATGCAGGAGGGTGAAAGGAGGGCAAGAAATAGAGTGAATTGGAGTCATGTGGTATACAGGGGTTGACGTGCTGTCAGTGGATTGAAGCAAGGCATGTGAAGCGTCTGGGGTAAACCATGGAAAGCTGTGTAGGTATGTATATTTGCGTGTGTGGACGTGTGTATGTACATGTGTATGGGGGGGGGGGGGGTTGGGCCATTTCTTTCGTCTGTTTCCTTGCGCTACCTCGCAAACGCGGGAGACAGCGACAAAGTATAAAAAAAAAAAAGAAGAAAAAAATATATATATATATATATATATATATATATATATATATATATATGTATATATATATATATATATATATATATATATATATATATATATATATATATATATATATATATATCTTTCTTTCTTTCATACTATTCGCCATTTCCCGCCTCAGCGAGGTAGCGTTACGAACAGAGGACTGGGCCTCTGAGGAAACATCCTCACCCGGCCCCCTTCTCTGTTCCTTCCTTTGGAAAATTAAAAAAAAAATGAGAGGGGAAGATTTCCAGCCTCCCACTCACTTCCCTTTTAGTCGCCTTCTACGACACGCAGGGAATACGTGGGAAGTATTCTTTCTCCCCTATCCCCCTATATATATATATATATATATATATATATATATATATATATATATATATATATATATATATAAAGTCCAGAACATACATAGATCCGGAAGAAAAAGCTTGATAAGCTAAACTTGCTGAAAAAAGAAGATATTTTCGGATATTCTCATAAATTAGGTAAACACTCAGATATGTATCTTGTGACAGGGTACTATCCTGCAACTTGCTGATTTACTGAGGCGTGACCAGTTGGCCTGCACCCAAGCGCTGAGGCTGCCACCGCTCAGACTACTGCTACGGATGCCTTTGCTGCTGGGGCTCCTGCTATCACCAGCCTCCTGTAGGCTATTGCCAGAGAAACATTGTTTTTGTACAATGGTGCCAAACAGCCCCAAGGAAATGCTACCGACACCCATCGTCCTGGGTACTCTGCTTTTTGATACTACTGCTACTACTAGCACTAGTTCTGCTGCTACTATTACTACTAGTGCTAGTACTGCTGCTATTATTACTACTAGTGCTAGTACTGCTGCTACTATTACTACTAGTGCTAGTACTGCTGCTACTATTACTACTAGTGCTAGTACTGCTGCTACTATTACTACTAGTGCTAGTACTGCTACTACTATTACTACTAGTGCTAGTACTGCTACTACTATTACTACTACTGCTAGTACTGCTACTACTATTACTACTAGTGCTAGCAATGCTATTACTATTACTACTAGTGCTACTATTGCTTTTTCTACCATTACTAGTAACACTACTACTATTACTAATAGTATTAGTACTACTACTGTTACTACTATTACTGCTATCACTAGTACTACTACGACTATTACTACTAGTCCTAGTGCTACTGCTATCATTGCTAATACCCTTACTGCTGCTGCTACTACTACTACAACTACTAATGCTACTACTACAACTTCTGCTACTGATGATAAGACAATCGTCGAACGAATCGTCCCCCAAATCAGACGGCTCCCCATGACCCCATCAACCTTTACTACAAGGCTTTCATGTCCACTTCGTACAAGTACGATAAAGAATATAATATAAAGAGAACCTACGGCCGACCAGCAACGACCCGAAGATAGATTTCATGATCTATTCACACACAAGAAGAAAATATCACACCTCTTGCTGAAAGACTACCCAACACCAAAGACCAGTTCCAAAGACGGGTTCCAATGCCCCTACGAGGACTGCACGCCCCGTTCGTCGTATATAGGCATGACCGCCACTAAATTGTCCCAACGTCTTTCGTATCATTTATAGAGTGGGAGCCCAAAGACACATCTGAGATCTCACCACACCACCACCCTCACGAAGGAGATGTTGGAGAAAGGGACGTCTATATCAGACACTTCACCAGACCTTAGACTCCTTCAGATGCTCGAGGTCCTTTACATTTGAGAAGAGATTCCCTGAATATGAACCTGCAGGTGGACGATCTTCTTGTCTTACCGAGTGCTCAGCGTCTGACTTGTCTCTGCGAAAGTGAGACGCGAACTGGTGACGTCACACACCAGTACGCCTAGCTGACCTGAGGCGGTCAGCTTTCATTGGTCAGAAATGGGAGGAGCTGTCAATAATTTTGCCTTTGATTTTGAATTTTTCTTTACGTAAACTTAGACCATAGAGAACTTTCCTTACACATACAAATGTGTTACAAGGCACGAAACTTTTTGTTCTAATATGTTATTGTATACCTAAGAGGAATTACACTTCTGGTTTCTACCCCTGCCATGAATTTTGGCCAGTTTACTGGTAATCCACCTGAAAAATATAAAAGATTCTTTAGACAAGTTGAGAACATCAGCAAAAAATTTCCTTGGGTTTGAATTACTGTTGCAAACTAGCCCATCTTTCTTTCATTGCTATATTCCATTCTCGCTGGCCTTACTGCATTCTCAAATTGCTGGCCAGATAAACCCTTGATTAAGCAACAGTGTGTCAGTTATCAGCACAAGGGGACAAATTCAAGTAAGAATTAACGAAGCGAAGCAACAACGATACTACACAACACGCAACGAATGTCTCAACACTACCATCTCCATCACTAGAGCTATCAACACCACTATTATCACCACCACTACCACCATCACCAGCATCGCTATCACCATTACTTTCACCACAGTTATCATCACCACTATCATTACCTCTACCACGTTCATCACTACCACCATCACTACCATCACAACCATCATTATCTTCCACTACCACCACAATCATCACCACCACCACAACCACTACCACCACCATCACCATCACCACCACAACCACTACCACCACCGTCACCAGCACCACCACACAACTACTACCACCACCATCACCACCACAACCACTACCACCACCATCACAACCACTACCACCACCATCACCCCGCACCACACACAAAAACTCCAAATCACCCCACACCCTACCATGTGTGTGTATGTGTATGTGTGTGTGTCAGTGAATGATTACAATTTGAGTACTACCGGTAGGGAGTATTGCACTCGTATAGTTCCCCCCGCTTAAACCTTGTATAAAAACCTATAATCTATATATCTACGTAGTTCTCTCTCATCAAACACCATACTATCTCCAGTTCGGAGTTCCGTCGATGTTAACAGTTAAAGACTAAACGCTGTAAAACGTATCGGATAAGATGTGAACAATGAAGGCGAGGTAGGTAAAGTGAACCAATATTCATCAACATAGAAAATACGAATGAATACTTACTTCATCATCCTTCGACCATTAATTTGGGGAACTACTAGCAATCTTCTGTGCTCGTCTCTATTCATAAGATGTATGTAATTGTCAAACAACAGTGAATAATTTCA
>NC_092241.1:26214796-26287296 GCF_036320965.1 Panulirus ornatus
ATATCTCTTAGCCTTTGAGCTCCATGAGTTACACATTCTAAAAGTAATCAGAAAAGAGTAACAGGTGATAAGGCTATAGCATTATGAGTTTGAGCAGAGCCACAGATGACGTCTCTGATTTGATTAGTTTCAGCATCAAAAGTTCACGAAGTTGGAATCTGTGATTTACGTTAAACACAGCATAGAGAATTTCACCAACAGATGACTCGTTGAGCACTAGCTTACCCAGCCTCTATGTAAACCAACGCCTCAGTAGAATACTAAACGAAAACGAAAAACCACAACAAAATCTTTTAAATAAAAACATCACAATAGTCCCGCCTCCGCTCTCTCTCTCTCTCTCTCTCTCTCTCTCTCTCTCTCTCTCTCTCTCTCTCTCTCTCTCTCTCCAACCACAAACGCTAAAACAAAATACCTCAGCCTTACCAGTATACACAGAACAAATACTAAAGTCAACTCGTGTCGCTCATGTCTTACAAATTAGACATAGCTAACCCGTGGATGTGTTTATTTACGTATTTATCTGCTGATCAAACGGGCACATAAAACCGCGGGTCTGACGCTTCGCCTCCGAAGATAAACTATTAGCACAAGCGGATCCCGTAAAAAGGACGCTTCGGAAGGCCTTAGAAAGACTTACTCTCTCAGTACATCATTTTTCCCCCAGTAATTGACACGTGGAATTTTTGTTTCGGGTAATGATCAGTAATTCTAATTATGCATGTAATATGCTATTTTTTTTTGTATGAATTAGTTGGAATATTATTTGTATGGTACGGGGAGGGAGTTCTGCACTCGTGTTGCTCCATCTCTTAACCTTGTATATACGTACTATGTCTTTCCTTCTGTGTGAACACAGACACACACACACACACACCTCAGGCAAATAGTGTGTGTGTGTGTGTGTGTGTGTGTGTGTGTGTGTGTGTGTGTTATTTCTGCGGCATTCTTTATATTTTCTGTGTGTCAGTACTACCACTTACCTTGTTTGTCCTCTTCTTTTTTTTGCACCTAATCCGAAATTGTCTCTGTGTCCATTTTCTTCATTTTTTAAGATTTTATCTTCAGTATGTAAAACTCTGGAGCTAGATAACCTGTACCGGTCTTTATACAAGCAAGTTCCTGTGTCAGTACCGCTCCGTGAACAGCACAGCCAAGTGTCGCCTGCTTTCAACATCAAGCCTCATCTGGTTTGCAACTGCTTCGGTCCAGGATGATCCAAGGTTCGAACACAGTAATGAGCTATCTTTAAGCAGCAGAGGAAACCGGTTTCATTCGCATCGCATGACACAGCGACTCTTTAACATCAAAATACAATGAGTAAGATAACTACATCACACAAGTCTTTGCATTGTCTTTGCTTATATGAATAGATCTGTGAGCTTGTCAAAATGTATGCATTTTTCCCAACAGCTATAGTTATCTAAACTGGGTCTTCTCAGTAGTAACACTTTAAGCCAAACTGACGTATTATTGACGTCATTTCTACTCTGGTGATGGATACACAGTGAGTGACGTATTATTAACGTCATTTCTACTCTGGTGATGGGTACACATAGTGTGTGACGTATTATTGACGTCATTTCTACTCTGGTGATGGGTACACAGTGTGTGTGACGTATTATTGACGTCATTTCTACTCTGGTGACAGGTACACACAGTGAGTGACGTATTATTAACGTCATTTCTACTCTGGTGATGGGTACACACAGTGAGTGACGTATTATTGACGTCATTTCTACTCTGGTGATGGGTACACACGGTTAAAGAAGTATCTGCCTGGATGGGTCTGATATGCTTTCGAAATGATCAGTACGACTCGTGTCGTCTCGTGAGCGTGAATGTGATGCAAGTTTTCTAGTAACTATAGTAGCTCTACTTTGTAAGTATTTCCATCGAAATATGAAAGCGACGTAACATTTATCATGGAAAATGACAAGAAATGTCGTTAGCAATCGATGTATAATAATGTCATGAGGGCAAAGTAACCGGTGTGAGGCCAGTCTAATGGACATTTCTCAAAATACTTCGCCTGTGATGTCATAATGTTTAAAAAAAAAAGTAATGATGCTTTTTTTTCCCCCATCTTTACGTGATGTTGACACTATAATTTTTTTTTTTTTTGCAGAGGTTACTAAGATACTTTTTTTTCCCCATTTGTACGTGATGGTGACTCTATATTTTTTTTTTTTTTTTACAGTGAGGTACTAGTAAAGCAATTTCCATATTCATGATCGTCCCCTTTAGCTACCGGCAAGGTGAGTGACGTGTTAATGAAGTCATAATGAGGACGATGACTCGCTGATGACCTCACTATGCCGTGGACGGTGCCTTGTGGTGACGTGTCGTCTCATACCTTAGCATCATGAGGAGTACGACACATAGAAATCATGTTAGTGTGTGGTAAGATGATCTACCACGCTCGAGATTCAGTGTTTTGATAAATATTCATAGCATCAATAAAGTGCGAGATTCAGTGTTGTGATAGATATTCATAGCATCAGTAAAGAGCTTCAACGGGCATACGTTTGCCCTCGTCAAACACGATCGTTTTCTTTCATAAGTCGAGGAAGGGGTTACGCTAAGGTCGCTGTGTACACAAGAGGAACTTCGGTTCTCAAAAACCGGCAGAGCAAAGCAGGCCACTGCACTTTACCCCCCCCCAAGCATGACAAGCCTGAGAGAGAGAGAGAGAGAGAGAGAGAGAGAGAGAGAGAGAGAGAGAGAGAGAGAGGGGGGGATGCACACAAAGGACTGGTCGTGCCCCGTGATGGACACACACGAGAGAGCCCCCGGCCACCGAAATCAACTTTAAAAGCGTCTCGGTCGACAGAACTCATTGTGGACCCCACCCGCATAACTCACCGCTACTGTTATACGAAAGAATTGAAGAGCAATTTCTTGAATGTGCGCAAAGTCATTCATCTGGAAAGGGGAAACTGTACGTGGTGGAAAGGTGTGTCGGGATTGGATGACTCTGTTTCTGACAGTGACTATAAACCAGCGTTCAGCACTCCGTCATGGTCGAGAGCCTGGCTGTCAAAGGACTGTGGGCCACGTTTATGGTGCATTGATAAAATCACTCAAATTCCCCTCTCTGCTTCACCCCTGTTGGTCGGAGATTCCGGGTGCCTGATGGTGAAAACACAGCAGGACTTTGGATTACTTGAGATATGCACTAATTGTCTTCTTTGAGACGTACTGTAATGTGTGATACGCTCGGCGAGGGATGATTAACATTCGTTTCATTCGGCCCCTTAGAGGAATGTTTCAATGTGAACAATGGTCTTTGAAAAACGGATCTTAAATCATCCGGCAAGTGCTTAAATCATCCGGCAAGTGCTTAAAGATCATGTGCTGGCGATCATTGCTTTCCCTCAATGATATCTTAGGAGAAATTTGGTATACAGTGAGAAAATTAGAGCTACATCAATACCATGCAAGTATTCTGCTAGTCATTTCTAACTATAGTGGGTAAATGAAAATTCTGGGGAACGAAACAGAAGTCTTAGCTACGTCTCTTCGTTGTATGTCAACTGACTGTTATATTTCTTATATCTCCCCTGATGATGTGATTATTACAAGAAAGTGCACTTGGGAACTTATCGCGCTTCATTTCTCCGTAAGCTTTTAGGAATGTATATATATATATATATATATATATATATATATATATATATATATATATATATATACATATATATATATATGTGGTATACCGGGGTTGACGTGCTGTCAGTGGATTGAATCAAGGCATGTGAAGCGTCTGGGGTAAACCATGGAAAGCTGTGTAGGTATGTATATTTGCGTGTGTGGACGTATGTATATACATGTGTATGGGGGGGGGTTGGGCCATTTCTTTCGTCTGTTTCCTTGCGCTACCTCGCAAACGCGGGAGACAGCGACGAAGTATGAAAAATATATATATATATATGTATATATATATATATATATATATATATATATATATATATATATATATATATATATATATATATATATTATACACAAGAACTTCCCCAAAAGATAATACAATAGAATCCATGGAATGATATGGGTCAGGAGATGAGGATTCCAATGTTTGCCAATATTTGTCGAGAGAGAGAGAGAGAGAGAGAGAGAGAGAGAGAGAGAGAGAGAGAGAGAGAGAGAGAGAGAATTTAACTTTTTTTTCCCCACACATCACCATTGCTTAGCGTCCACTATCTTATAGACCGCCGGGAGATTTATACCAGTGATATGACTTTATCCTGTATTATGAAACGATTCAAACATTACTCAGCCAAGCTTCGAGGTGTAATACTTCCAGACCCATGCTGTGTATCAGTCGTGAAACCGTTTTGTTCAAGATGATGCACAATGCTTTCGCTCATCACTATCATCAGCAGTTATCCCTATAGATATAGATGAGATATAGATCTGCAATCGCCAGGCTCTGGCCCTGACACCAATGGTAGATATTATGGTCATATTGGCTATCTGCCTTGTTTGGCAGGTTTGTTAACTGCTATATTGCATCATGACCAGGATTCTTTATTTCATCCTTTATTTCCAATCTGTATGTTATCATTATAGGAAAAATAACTATATATATCTGGGTGAGGTGTTTTGTGTGCATTCATTCATTGATTTTGTCTTTGCGATTTAGAAATTCGTGCCATTTACCCATACCTTTTATATAGTCTATACTGTACGATAGTTATCCTTTGGGAATTGGAGCCATTTCCTGGTCAGTCGTGACCCCAGGCTCTTGAACTATCGATTAAGGGACGAGTACCAACCAACCACGTTTGTCCATGGCTATTAACGTTCCTGTAAAAAAAAACCACTTTGGTCTTTTTCTACTCGTTGTGGCAGTTCCTGTTTTATAGCTTAGCTCTTGCTTATCTAATGAGTGTCTTGAATTCTTGGATTACTGCAGTGGATGTTGATTGCCCTTATTATTTTTTTCCTTTTCTTTGTGTTGGGGGAGTTTAAAGAACCAACCTGCATTTTCAATGATTCTGCTTATTTCTTTGGGTACAGTGATTTGGTTTGGGATTCATTGGCTTTGAATTAGTTCTTAGATGCTTCATTTTTTTTCTGAGTTATTGCAAATTACATATCTATTTGAGAGATAGATAAAAGATAGATAACGTATATATATATATATATATATATATATATATATATATATATATATATATATATATATATATATACATATATATATATATAGGGGATAGGGGAGAAAGAATACTTCCCACGTACGTATTCCCTGCGTGTCGTAGAAGGCGACTAAAAGGGAAGGGAGCGGGGGGCTGGAAATCCTCCCCTCTCGTTTTTTTTTTTTTTTTTTTTTCCAAAGGAAGGAACAGAGAAGGGGGCCGGGTGAGGATGTTTCCTCAGAGGCCCAGTCTTCTGTTCTTAACGCTACCTCGCTGACGCGGGAAATGGCAAATAGTATGAAAGAAAAAAGAAATATATATATATATATATATTATCCCTGGGGATAGGGGAGAAAGAATACTTCCCACGCATTCCCTGCGTGTCGTAAAAGGCGACTAAAAGGGGAGGGAGCTGGGGGCTGGAAATCCTCCCCTCCCGTTTTTTTTAATTTTCCAAAAGAAGAATAAAGGAGGAGGCAAGTGAGGATATTTCTTCTAAGGCTCTTTCCTCTGTTCTTAACGCTACCTTGCTAACGCGGAGAATGATGAATATGTATAAAAAAGAATATATATATATATATATATATATATATATATATATATATACATTAGAGAGAGAGAGAGAGAGAGAGAGAGAGAGAGAGAGAGAGAGAATAAGGAAGAAAGACCAATTGATGAGTGGTTATGCGACGACTAAAACTATGAGAAAAAAAAGAGATAAAAAAACAGAGGAGAGGGGGAATACACACACACACACATACACACACACACACACGAAAGAAGTGGGCAAGACCGAAGAATTTATGAGGGAATAGAGAATCTCCCAGACGGAAAGTAACGCTTGAGTGAACGCCTGCATAGACAAGTGGCTCCTCACAGTTTTATCTGCTGTATCACGAGAATATGAATAATCACTGAGAGTATAAGTGGCATAGAGAGAGAGAGAGAGAGAGAGAGAGAGAGAGAGAGAGAGAGAGAGAGGAAAAAAAAGGGCCTCTTGTATAACATAAATGGTATAAAGAAGAAAAAAAAGGCGTGTCGTATAGCATAAATGGCATAAAGAAAAATAAATCCTTTTGTTGTTATAGCATTATTTTTGAATGAAAAAAAAATATTAAAAGATTTACAGGGTTCGTAGGATCACACTCAATTCAATACAGGCAGTCACTGATACCACATTCACACATGTAGTTCTAATCCTGCATAATTGCACTTGTCTTGTTATCACGGTGTCCCGAAACTATGCTACGTTTGGTAGTAGGTTTCTGAAGGTGTGTTGACGTTTTACCTGTTGCAGGGTCTGTTACCATAGGGGAAAATGTGAACTGTTATATGGCGATGGTGTAAGTTGTTACATGTGTGTTATTTCCTATCTTTAATTACCTATTTGTATGAAGAGGGAGTTTAACACAATCTCTTGAACTTTCTCAACTGTAATCATAGAACTTTTTTTTAAGATTTTGTATGCTGTCCATAGTCACAGTCAATTAACTTGGTCTGTTCCATGCATTCGTTATACTGAAGCTATCAAAGTACTTCTTTATCCCTTTTATAATAGTATTTCTGTTAATCTTCACGTTATGGACTCTGGTTGTTATATTGTCGCATGTTTCGAGGAAGTCTCCACTGTCTACGTCATGAAGAAGGTGTGAAAACGTAAAGATTGTGATTACGTTAATCTTAACTCTTCAGTCCTCGATGTTCGACATGTTCAAGGCCATTAGCCTTTCCCTGCAACTCAGCTGTCTTGATTCTGGTACCATCTTGGTTGCCTTCCTCTGGAGCTTCTCCATCATCTCTTTGCTTACTGCAAGAAACGAGTGACGAGCCATGTGAGTTACGTGTCTGTCAAATATCATGTATGTATGAGGTGGAGAAGCTCGTATGTCTCTGTACCGAAAACCAGCCATCCATGTGTGGGAATGGCACTGTAATCAGATACCTACCTGGGCCAAAGGAGTAACATCTGACAGGCGCTGAAGTGTTGCCTTTACTACGCAACCGTCACTAACACCCCTCTCTATACCCCGGACGGGCAGTACCATTGATATGCCTTCCTGAAAGGTGGCTGTTTACGAGAGAGAGAGAGAGAGAGAGAGAGAGAGAGAGAGAGAGAGAGAGAGAGAGAGAGGAGAGAGAGGAATGCGAACACCAACAGATTATTGTTATCCTTTCTGAAGTTCTTTTTTTTGTTGTTGTTGATTGAAGTGATCAAATACACGAGGTGGTTGTGCCCAGAGCATGAAAGCAAACAGGTTGACAAGGACGTACATATGATATCACTTGTGGACTTGATGTGAAGTATTTATCAAGTCTGTTCTGAATCATATCTGTAATGTTCACTTCTAAGGTTTCCAATTGGTAAATGGTTTCACATATTACCAGTACTACTCACGTAAATGTACTTTTGCTTCAGTCGATGTAAAACGTTAGCTCACGAGTTTGCATCTATTGCACCAACTAAGACCAGACAGATCTATCCTTTAATACTTGCTTAGATCGAGATTGTCAAAGCTTCTTATATTTTTGAGCATATCTAAGATATCTAACTTTCTCTTTTTAAAGCTAAATACGCGTAAGTCATCTAACTTGTTCTTACAGGATTTGTTTCTCTGCTTAGAAATCTATCTTGTAACTCGTCGCTGAGCTTTTCTCTGTCTGTAGTTTTCTTTTGAAAAGTAGTGTGATCATAAATGAACAATTGATGTTGGTGGGAACGCGCTAGTAAACTGAATAGTGAGGATTAGGTTCTAAGAATTTGATTCCAATGCCTTGCCTTATGAATCCTAGAATTGTCTTTACATTTTTACCGCTGCTTCGCTCTACTAACTAGGTTTTAGGCCATCAGAAATGATTACCCGTAAGTCTTTTACCTTATTTACCTTTTTAAGCATAACAGCATTCACACTGTAACCTGCCATCGCATCTTTATTACTGATGTGTAATATTTGACACTCATCGATATCAAAATCAATATAGCAGCTTTGACATCAGCACGTCAGTTTGTCTTTGCCAGCTTATAACCTAAGACGTACATTGTCTATTATAACTAAATTCCAAAAGTTGTATCGTGTGTGAATTTTGATGTTTTACGACAGCCCATTATCACCGTCACTTATATGTATTTGAGAAAGAGAATCGGTCTCAAGATTGATCCCTGAGGCACCCCTACTTCTTACGTCTAACCATTCTGAGGCTTAACGTAAAAGCGCCATTCTCTTTGTACGGCCAGTCAACCAGTTTTCCCGTAACCGAAGTACAGTACTATTTACACACTGTGACGACTTTTAAGCGGGATCATACTTAAAAGGCTTCTGAAAATCTAGAGGGACGATATCAACCGCTATACTTTCACTGTATATGATTTATATCATAAGATAAATCCTCTAGATCTGTCAGACATGAATGATTTGGTCGAGAGCCGTGCCGTGTGTCGCTGATCACCGTTGATCCTTTAAATGATTTACAGCCTTGACTTGAATGATGGCCTCCACAAGTTTACCAACTACAGATGTCAAGCTAATGGGGCGTTAATTTCCGAGGAAGGAGTTATTGCCTTTATTGACGTTTCGGTGGTCCACTGGCAAACACCCAGTTCCCTAGAAGTTTCCTTGTAGCTAGTTACTTGTTGACAAGTGCAGTCAAGGACTCGATTCTTTGAATTTTAGCTTCTGTCGTTCTAATCACGGTCGGCCGTTTTATTCACGAGGGAATATATAGAAAGATAGACATAGATAGATATAGATAGATAGATAGATAGATAGATAGAGAGAGAGAGAGAGAGAGAGAGAGAGAGAGAGAGAGAGAGGAGAGAGAGAGAGAAAATTTTTTCCATAGTATTTCGTCTTCGGTGAATTATTTCCAATGTATGATAAATAACTTTTTTCCTCCTCCCTTGCGGTTGCTTCGCCTGAGTTCCGGGTATACGTTAAATCGATGATACCTCCTACTGTATCAGTGATGTGAGCAATGCAAGAGTTCTCGATAACTGAAATGGAGTAGTGAAAGGAGAGACAATGAATGACAAGGAGAGACTGACTGGATCAGTATTCGTACAGTAACTTTGGAATGCAAAGAAATACAAAGGTGTCCAAAGAGCAACAGACCATTCGGTCCTTGCGAGGCTGTTTGTGACAGTACTTTTAACATAACTGTAAAACTTTTTCTTTTGCTGTTTTGAGCATTACATGCTCCATAATGACGTTTATTTTGTCGAATAACCGTGACTCTACCATTTTGGTTATTGGTTTCTTCAAGTTTCTTATGAACTGCTTTTTTAGACAACAGGCGCTGTTTTATTTCACCGTTCCACCACCCTGGCTTCGTTTTAGAAATAGACAGTCTACTGCTCACTGGCACAGATGTTCCCTCTACTGCTTTGAAAGTTTTACTGAAGCTTTACAAGCTCTGCTCTTGTTATCACTGACTGTATCATTCCAGGTCTGCCTGTCTAAAGCAATGTGAAGATCATCCAAATTTGCAGCTATAGAATCGGGTATTTTTCGCGACTGTCATTGTGTTGCAAGTGACCTCAGAAATGATTTGTTAGTGATCGCTTGTACCAAACTTTTTTCCAACTTTGATGTTATCAACGAGATCCTCATTTTTAATAAGAACTAACTGAAGTAGAACACAATTAAGCAAATTCAGGCTGAGTCCTCGCCCGGAGCTACTGCAAGGGGATTATCCTCCATTTACATATCGGTATGTCAGAATCTCACGTAAATCGAATTTCGTTCATAACAGATCTCTGCTGATTATAAAATCTTGCGTCTGTCTATGGTGTCTGTGAAAGGGACTTATAAAAACAAGTCCTACTGTCATTTTCTTACGAAATCTATCTTTCATTTCCACAAAAATGAAATCGACATTCTCAACGGCTACAAATTTTTTCACTCCGGGATTCAAATGAGTTTTAGAAAAGAACAAGACGCCACGTCCACTTTGTTTCCCCCTGACTGTATTGAAGCGAATGTACTTTGGAGTTGATTGTTCGGCGAGAAAATCTTTGTTGTTGATATCTAACTTAGAATCGGACATTGCAATCATGTGATCTCTTCCTAACGCTTTTGTTTTGAACCCTCTGACTTTATTGCGCATCCAAAATGCTTTTAGATGAACGTGAGACCTATTTCGTAGGTTTAAGACTTAAGGAGGGTGATGGGTCTGTTCCGCGCTGTGTGTTCACTGTACAAGGTGTGTTTGTGTGTGAAGTGGTTGTGTGATACTGGTACAGTGAGTATGTTGGAAGCGTGAGTGATGTGGTGGAGTCTTATATAGTAACAAATATAGTGATCAGCGTTGTTGATGAGGCTAAGTGTGTCGTTAGCGTGAGTATGATGGTGGTGTATGTTGCTGGAGTGAGGACGTAAGCAGAGTGTATAAGTGAAGTGAGTGATTGTTGATAATCCGTTGGTTGAGTTATCGTATTAAGCGATTGACTGTCGGTAAAGTTCACAAAATACCTTGATAATGGATTAAATTCAGCGTTGGTTGAGTGAGTCGGTGAGTGAGGTGAGTGTAATGGCGTATCTTTTGTGCTAGCAAACTACGTAATAGCAGCGGTGCAATGAAAGTCTTAGTGTAACATATTGGTAGGATTAGTACACTGGTGGCCAAAAGGTGTTCATGTAGTGTGTAACTATAACGAGCCATACGAGTGTGTGCTGTTGTAGTGACTGTGTCAGTTAAGCGAGTATGTTAATGTGTGGTGAGTAGGTTAATGAGGTAGGTGTGCTATTTGACTTCAGTTCAACCAGGTATAGGGACATTCGTTCCATCAAAGAAGCATATCTGTGAATATTATCATAATAACGAATAGATGCGTTACAGTATTCATCTCTTGAAAATGAGCACTCCCATCTACACCCACGTCATCATCTTTATCGACACAACCTCCAGAACAGTCCTCCACATTCTTCTCTACACCCTTACCCACACACTCCAACTCATTTCCTAACCCCGTTTCATGAACTTGGTCGCACGAGTTTTGTGTAGCTATTACTACATACACTCAGTATATACTCGCCGAACCGTATACTCAAACAACTGTGCATACCCTCAGTTCCTTTCACCTCACATGCTCATTCCCATCACTCGTAATTCTTTCGGCACAGGCAACTGAAGCCTTGATCAAAACCATCTCGTTAACGATGTATATACATACACTAGCCTGAACCAGATACCCATATTATCGACCGTCTCTAGGAGTGGATGAACAACTGGCCTACATGTGGGGTTACAGGTAAAAAAAAAAAAAAAGAGAATCAAATGCGATTGCTTTGTCATTAAGGAGACTGCTGTAATGTCTTTCAAGCGGAAAATCGAAGAAAATGTAGTACCATAGAAAATGTTGGAGGTACTACTGGCTGAAGAACGCTTTCCCTCACGGGCAGAGACGAAAGCTGGAGGGAGTCGAAGGGAGGAAAAATCTTTCAGGTAGTACATGCCAGATATCTTAGTCAGATGGCCTCAGGCCGGGAATGACTGAACCATGGATTGGAAGATGAGGAAGATGGAATATATATATATATATATATATATATATATATATATATATATATATATATATATATATTATCCCTGGGGATAGGGGATTAAGAATACTTCCCACGTATTCCCTGCGTGTCGTAGAAGGCGACTAAAAGGGGAGGGAACGGGGGGCTGGAAATCCTCCCCTCTCGTTTTTTTTTTTAATTTTCCAAAAGAAGGAACAGAGGGGGCCAGGTGAGGATATTCCAAAAAAAGGCCCAGTCCTCTGTTCTTAACGCTACCTTGCTCATGCAGGAAATGGCGAATAGTTTAAAAGAAAAAAAAGAAAAATATATATATATACATATGTTGGAAAGGATCACAATTTTCCGCGTGATCAAGATATTTCTTATGAGTCCACAGGGAAAATGAAACACGATAAGTTCCCTAGTGCATTTTCGTGTAATAATCTAATCATCAGGGGAGACACAAGAGAGAAATATAAGTCAGTTGATATATTTCTTTTTTTTTTTTTTTTTTTGCTTTGTCGCTGTCTCCCGCGTTTGCGAGGTAGCGCAAGGAAACAGACGAAAGAAATGGCCCAACCCACCCCCATACACATGTATATACATACGTCCACACACGCAAATATACATACCTACACAGCTTTCCATGGTTTACCCCAGACGCTTCACATGCCTTGATTCAATCCACTGACAGCACGTCAACCCCGGTATACCACATCGCTCCAATTCACTCTATTCCTTGCCCTCCTTTCACCCTCCTGCATGTTCAGGCCCCGATCACACAAAATCTTTTTCACTCCATCTTTCCACCTCCAATTTGGTCTCCCTCTTCTCCTCGTTCCCTTCACCTCCGACACATATATTCTCTTGGTCAATCTTTCCTCACTCATTCTCTCCATGTGCCCGAACCATTTCAAAACACCCTCTTCTGCTCTCTCAACCACGCTCTTTTTATTTCCACACATCTCTCTTACCCTTACGTTACTTACTCGATCAAACCACCTCACACCACATATTGTCCTCAAACATCTCATTTCCAGCACATCCATCCTCCTGTGCACAACTCTATCCATAGCCCACGCCTCGCAACCATACAACATTGTTGGAACCACTATTCCTTCAAACATACCCATTTTTGCTTTCCGAGATAATGTTCTCGACTTCCACACATTCTTCAAGGCTCCCAGAATTTTCGCCCCCTCCCCCACCCTATGATCCACTTCCGCTTCCATGGTTCCATCCGCTGCCAGATCCACTCCCAGATATCTAAAACACTTCACTTCCTCCAGTTTTTCTCCATTCAAACTCACCTCCCAATTGACTTGACCCTCAACCCTACTGTACCTAATAACCTTGCTCTTATTCACATTTACTCTTAACTTTCTTCTTTCACACACTTTACCAAACTCAGTCACCAGCTTCTGCAGTTTCTCACATGAATCAGCCACCAGCGCTGTATCATCAGCGAACAACAACTGACTCACTTCCCAAGCTCTCTCATCCACAACAGACTTCATACTTGCCCCTCTTTCCAAAACTCTTGATATATATATATATATATATATATATATATATATATATATATATATATATCCCTGCATTCCTCTTTCTCTATATTCTCAGTAGAGAAAGAGGAATCGCTGGAGGAGAGAGAAAAATCTTCCCATAAAAGTAAAAAAAAAAAAAAAAACTGAATTCAACGTCTTCATCTTGAGCATTAGAAGCTAAATTATGGTATTACATTCTTATATTACTGTCACTTTACTTTGGATAATCCTATAAAGGAGCTGCTGAATGATTTACAATCACTTTGCTACCTATTTAAAGAACCTATGAATACATTAGTAAACATGAAAGATCTTCTTAAACTGCATAATATAAGGATTCCAAATGAAGATGATTCATATCACCATCAGCAGTTCCGTACATAATGTTCTTATCCTCTGATACTTGACTTCATAAACTTCCAGAAGTTTGAAGTTATAGATCTCGAGCATGAAATGGATCTGTTGTTAAGAATGGTTCCATCTGGGTCTTTATGAATGAAAGATTTCAAACGCAATACGTTAAAAAAAAATAGAGAGAGATTTCGGGTAATCTTAATATTGCTTGTATGACGGTATTGTGATGGAATGATGGAGACTACAGTCAGTATATAAGCTACCGGGAGCCTCCCCTTGTGTCATTCATGCTGTTAACATCTGGCAATATATCATGGATGGCTTAGTCATACACAGATAAACATGAGAGAGTTCCCTATAAATCTGTCATTACGAAGATTAGATATGAATTTATATGCGCTCTCCCTGAAGAAAAAGATGGCCAATATATTGTAGTATACCACTTAATGGTTCCTACGAGCTTTATGGAGAATTTATTGGTTAATAAATCAATATGTTTGGGTGTATTTATCAGTCATGGGGAACCTGATCCACTTTTATCTTGACACGGTTGCGTTTGTATGGCATCTTCCTTTTTCGATTAATTTCAATGGAATTGGATTATGAGTAAAAGAAATAGGTTATGCCTCATGTAAGTTCTTAAGAGGAAGCCACGTCTCGTATCCTGATCCCTTTAGAGGGAATTACTGCTTACTGACTCGACGCTTTTTCGTTTCGAATATGGTAGTTGTTGATGTGTAGTAGTATTCATTATCACTTCAGAGAATCTCTCTCTCTCGTCTATCTATCATCTATCTATATAGCTATATCTATCTGTCTATAGTGTTTGAATTCGGAGTAGAGTGCGAAAGGCGAAAGTCGAGAGTGTATATATATAAATAAAACAAAGTTTATTAGGCTTAGCAGATTAGAGGGACAGGTTAGTCAAGCAGTAAGTCTGAATGGAAGAAAATATAGAGGAAGTAGATTGTTTTAGATGCCTGGGAGTGGACATGGCAGCGAATGGAGCCATAGAAACGGAAGTGAGTTCTAGAGTGGGTGAGGGGACAAAGGTTGTGGGAGCACTTACGAACATGTGGAAAGAGAGTTTGTTGATTGTGAGAGCGAAAGAGGGCGTGTTTGAAGGTGCAATATTCCCAGGGATATTGTAATGGATGCGAGGCGTGGGCTACAGGCGAGGATGTGCGGAGGAGGGTGGATATGCTGTAGATTAACTGTTTGAGGACAATATATGGTGAAGGTGGGTTGATCGAGTACGTAATAAGAGCTTAAGAGAAAGGTGTGATAATAAGAAAGTACAACTGAATGTCCTGAAATGGTTTGGACAAATGGAGGGAATGAATGAGGAGTGGTTGACGAAGAGGATATACGGGTCGAGCGTCTAAGTTCGAATCTTGGTTACGGCAGTCGGTCCACAGCCAACCCAGCTGTCCATCCACCCCTGGGAGTTGGTCGATAAAAAGGGTACCCGGTCCAGGCCAGGATATATATATATATATATATATATATATATATATATATATATATATATATATATATATATATATATTACATAGATATATACATATATACATGGATAAATAGCGTTAATGGGAAGGCCTGATTAGGGCCACAGCTGTCCGTGCTCTCTCAGTTAACATAAGAAGAAAAAAGAAATATGACATCACTCATTGCCTTAGCACGACCCCGCCCTCCAGGAGCAGAGATCTTAAGGAACCCCTTCCCATCAGTTGACCTAACGGCCTTGACCACAACTTCATACACTGGTACACACGAACACCACCGTCTTCAGTGGAACGCAGATTCCATTCGTAGATATTATCTTCATTCGCGACCACAAAGAAGATATCCTGCTTGCTTAAGCGTATATATCATATATATATATATATTTTTTTTCTTTCTTTCAAACTATTCGCCATTTCCCGCGTTAGCGAGGTAGCGTTAGGAACAGAGGACTGGGCCTTTTTTGGAATATCCTCACCTGGCCCCCTCTGTTCCTTCTTTTGGAAAATTAAAAAAAAAAAAAACGAGAGGGGAGGATTTCCAGCCCCCCGCTCCCTCCCCTTTTAGTCGCCTTCTACGACACGCAGGGAATACGTGGGAAGTATTCTTAATCCCCTATCCCCAGGGATATATATATATATATATATATATATATATATATATATATATATATATATTGGGCCAGGTGAGGGTAGTCCCTCAAAGGCTCAGTCCTCTGTTCTTAACGCTACCTCGCTAATGCGGGAAATGGCGAATAGTTTGAAAGAAAGAAATATATATATATAAATGCAAGAATTACACATACGGTGAGTGTACATTTGGAAAACCGCAAAGAAATGGGAAATATGATGTCAAGCGCTTTCGTATAATTACATGTTCAGGACTGAGTACAGATAGAGAGAACCAAACTCATTTCGTCTTCCCGCCCCTGCCTAGTGGTGGTTGACACACTAAGAGACAGGCGTAGGGATTGAGGCACAGGTCACCTTCGACGACCTCACCAATCTCAAGTTACAAACTTAGGTTAACCTATGTTTTGCAAAACATAATCGCACATTTTTTTTTTATTCACTTATAGAATGATCAAATTGATATAAACTTACGTGTTGTTACATATCAATATCTCTACTATGTGTGGTAAGAGATGATTCAACAATATATCTATCCATTACGGAGTTACTGTGCATGATAATCCTAGCATTGCTCCAATTAATTTGAAGACCAAAATCTATAAGTTGAATAAATATTGCATTAGAATCGTACTCACACCTAACATTATTCTTTAATTGTGTAACCTCAACACTAAGAACCTTACCGATTTGACCAATGTAAAACTGATCACACTCTTTACAGGGGATTTTGTACACACAACCCTCCTGTACAAATTGTTACTTTTTGATAAGATCTTCCCTGATTGTAATATCGCTGAAAACTACATTGATATTGAAAGTGTTTTAACAAAACAGGAACATTGAACAAGTTTGCACATAGTTCTTTAGGTTAAACATTATTAAGATACTGTTGAGCAAGATTACAAGCCGAGGGAGTCAAGGAAATGTACGTGTTAGTGTAATCAATGTCCGTCATCAATGAATTCTAGACTATGAGAAATGCTCAAAGATGCATTGATGAAAAGACAGTCTCCCCAACTGCATTGCTTTACGTTGATGAACAGAGTAGTTGTCAATAGATGAACAGACATTTGTGAGTATACGATATGTGCTAAACTTTAGGTTATACTTTCCATCCCTATGAATATCAAAGTTTGAGAAAGCCGAAGAAAATTGTTTCCAAGGAGGAGATATGGTCTCCCACTTTGGTAGTTAAGGCAGGGACGTAATGTCCGATAAGTTATAAGGGAAAAATAAGTTGAAATATGATAAAAAGATATTGAACATGAGTAGCAACTTTTGCTTCCTTGGATCCTTCATTTATTATGCGATATGCATCAAGATGTCTTGGTGCAGAATCGATTGGTCGCGTTCCATAGGAAAGGTTTACTGGTCGGTCACTTGTTTCTTGTACCTGTTCTCTTTTGTCCATCGCTGTTCTGTACCGCTCTCGTGGACGTTTTCTTTCCTCATCTTTGATCTTACCATAACTGTCCTCTCTCTCTCTCTCTCTCTCTCTCTCTCTCTCTCTCTCTCTCTCTCTCTCTCCTTCTCCATCTGCTGACTCTTTCTTGATTCGTGAAATGTAGGTAATTTATTGTATTATGCTTATATTATTATTATCATTATTACTATTATTATTATCATTATTATTATTATTATTATCATCATTATTATTATCATCATTATTATCATTATCAGTAGTGGTAGTATTATCATCATCGTCATTTCTCAAACTTGGTCCCCGTTTCCCTCATGAGCTTGGTAGCACCAGGACAAACGAAGAAATGCCCGCTTACATCGATTGTCAGAAATCAATCAGAGCTCCATATGTACATGTAAGTCCAACAGACCTTTCCGTGGTTGACCCCGGCCGCCTCACTCTCATAAGCCGAATCCTTTGTCTCATTTCCCGGAGAATGACTCATATCGAAGTCTTCTTTCAGAGTTTCCCATCCTCATTAATCTTCATTCACTTGGGTTGAATCTAGTGAGCCACGTATAAGATTTTTAAACATATGCAAATGAGTAACATCATACTCAATTAGCAGACAATTTACGCAGACAGAAACAGATTAACACAATTATGTATACACAAACAAGCAGAGTGCGCCATAAGCGCCAAGACGCCTGCATATACTCGCACACGCACACACACACACACACACACACAGAAGAAAATATATGGTACATATATACAATTCTAAGAGACGGGGCAACACGAATGGAAACTTCCCAGTAATACACTAATAGTAGTCACAAATAATCAGAACACACACATGCATATACAGACAGACTAGACTAGACTAGACAAAGAAACAGAAAGACACACACATGCACACATTGCACACAGACATAATAGCAGACAAATATACTAGACAGAGAGAAATACACACACACACACACACACACACACACACACAGTCACACACACATCAAGGACCTATTCATAATTTTACACCCTGACCCTATGCGATTGCCTGTAGACTGGGGTAAACACAGCTTCACGACGTCTCTTGAAACAGAGTCACCTCGGGGTGCTTAAAAAGATAAAAATCTGGCTGGGGGACTGTATTCCACCACTATCGCATGAAGTGGTGAAAGCTTGATTTATAATCCTATTATGCATGAGTCTTGACAGTGCCGACCGGGGCGCAAACCCAGTCTCGAGACCGCACCATTATAAAGGTGAAATGCACTTCCTTTGTATGTAGATAAGGCTGAGTATCAGGCATGCCAAGCCACTTGGTGACTAGATCGTAACCTCTACCAGGCTTGTTTCACTCACTTCTGAACCCTCTTGTCTAAGCAGACGTCTTTGCAAGTCTTTACAAGCTCAAATGTACAGGGGTTTATACTATTGGGGCCACATCTCATAGCCATCTCATATCTATCGTATATTTTTTTTAACAGCATTTATAGTAAATTCTACGTCTCGACTTATTCCTTTGATCCAGAATTCACTAGCTATAGACGTATCTTTATTTTTGATATTCTTTACTTTTCTTTACTGTCTTGTGGTATTCTTCGTTGAAGAGTTCATCATACAGTTGCTCAATAGAAGCTGTATAGAATTTGTTCGGGAAATAAGATATTGCACTCATAGCTTCTCTTGACCTTGTGTCATCTAGTGTGTTTAAGTTCTCTTAAGCATTTTGATTATAATTTTTGTTTCTGTTGTAAAATTCCCTGTCGCACATTTTCATGTTTTTTTTTACAACGAAGAAAACAAAACTGGCGAAGCATCTTCTAATTTCGATCTAACACATATGATGAATGTCTTCTTTAACGTTTCCGTTTCCACGTGATATTGACATTGGCCAGGATATGGCTTGCTCCCCACACATTCCTTTTGACAGGAAATTCTGGTGATGAAGTGAAAATATTCATATCCGCAAGTCCCTTTTGCAATCGAATTTCGTATGCCATTCGTCATCTCATTAATGGTTTGTTGTGAGTAATTGTTCTTTAAGTAACAATTTCACCTCTAAGAGATTTATGGACCAGCTTCCGATGTTTACTGACTCTTCTATCTTTTTCTATTTTCTGTAGTTCTTCTGAGCCCATCACTTCAGCACTTCACACACTCTTTAACCTTTCAAACAACTTGTGTTTTCTATATATTCTTCGTGGCGTATATCTAGATTTTTTGGATCTCAGACACTGCTAGTTAAGCAATGCTTTCTTTATCTCGACTCCTCTCCTGTTGTCTATCCTCAGGTATTCATCTATTGCCTTACTTTTTAAAGTTTGTCTCTCAGTTGAATTCCCAAGTGGCTTGTTTAACTCGTCACGGTTTCCTCCCCTATATCTCCTTTATGTGTTTGGTTTTTCCACTTGCTTCTAATAGAACTGCTGTGTTCTATTTCCGATTTATTGTACGTGAAAATGAGTTCCAGTGTTGACTCTGACAGTTTTTCGGTCACTGATACATTTCCTGATTCTTTTACACAAGAGATTCTCAGCTCATTTTCAAGAACTTACGCTCTCGCATTCACTTTCTTCTTTGTGGGTTTTGGCATATTCAAACGATTATCTCCAGTTAATATGTCCCATTACGAGGGTCTTTCAATAAGATTGCATGGATTGTCTTGCCGCTTCTTGCACTGTCTTAATTGCACCTCCACTGTCTTCTCTGATTGCTCTTAAGTTTCATCTTATGTTTCAGGAAGAGTGTACACTCTCACAGCAATTAGCCGGTCTTTGTCCATCTCACACCTCCCTAGTAAATAGTGCTTGATTGAACCACCACCATCTTTTGTCTAATGGAACTTTACGTTTGCTTTTGCCGAGAGCGCCACTCCACTTCCCGCTCTTCTTCTTCTTCTTTTTCTTCTTCTCCTTCTTCTTTTAATACATCTTAATTTTCATTTAAGCTTCTCACTTGTCTCGTTCTTTTTGGTGATTACCTTACAATATTTTGGATATATTCAAGTAGTATCTACAGTAGCTCATCATTACTGCTTCTTTCCATTCCTTTCTCGTAATGACTATATTTTTGCCGTTCTGTTTGACACTTCTAATATTAAGCCCGTTTTCTTTTTTTCTTTGCATTGCCCCTGGCATTTCTTGTTTCTAGTATTCTTCCCTCAGTATTCTGTCTCTTTCTAGTTCACTGATATCTCCTAATCTTGCTTTTTGCGCCATATTTTGTTTGACCGTGTCAAAATGAATTAATCAGTAGAATTTAGGTGCTGCTGTTTATTTTCTTCAAGCCTAACATAATCTGCTCAAGAATCATTTGTTTGTCCTTGCAACTTCTTGTGTTGTTCTCAAGTATACAGTCCCAGTGTTGTTCATCTGCCCTTAGGTCATTTTCGTCCTTCAGCCTTTTTTCTTTTTTTCTCTTTACTAAACACCAGGAGAGATAGGATGCAGAATAGCAAAAGGTGATAGCAAAAGAAGTTTAAGGGGAGTGAGTGAGGAATGGGAGACATTAGGGAAGCAGTGCTGGCATGTGCGATAGAAGTATGTGGCATGTGATTAAAAGAAGTATAAGGAATAAATTGACAATGGGATAATAGAGTTAGGCTGCCATTCGGCTGAATATACACAGTTATCACAGATATGACAGAGCTGGAAGGTCATGATAATAATTGGGTGACTAATCATACAAAGGCTTAAGCTTAATGTGGGTCTGAATATTTCTATGCTTTGAACAAGCACATGGGTAAGGTACACCTGCATAGTCAGAGTGGCAGACATACAGGAAGGATTTACAGAGTAAATTCCATGGGTTATACATCATGCATTTAGGGACAATTTGTAGACCAGTAAGGGAAGAATAGTTACCGTAATATAGTGTGAGAGAGAGAGAGAGAGAGAGAGAGAGAGAGAGAGAGAGAGAGAGAGCATAGATTCATGACAGTAAAGACATGGTACATTATATAAAAGGTTAAGAGACAGGGCAATAAGTGTAAAACTCCCTTTCCGTAACAAACAGTCAAATCACAAATTGTAATCACACACACACACACACACACACTCCACACACACACACACTCCACACACACACTCCACCCCTTGACCCTCTTCAGTGCCAGTACAACCAGGTTCCCTCTCTCTCTCTCTCTCTCTCTCTCTCTCTCTCTCTTCCTTCCTCCCTCCAACCACCTCAACAAAAGCAAACTCGCCCAACCGGTTCGTCCGTCGGTGATATTCTATACCAAAAATAGATATAGAAAAATAGATGGACAGGGCAGTAGAGGGTCACGGACACGACGCACAGGTCAGGCTCCACATGAGTCGGGTTCACGGAGAAGACAAGCTCCACCTAGTACACCGGCTGGAATTTACTGCCTCCACAACGACGCCGGAGGAGACTTTCCATTCAAGCTCGGTCCAGGGCGTACTTCCGTCGTCGTGCTTTATATGCAGTGATGTGCCTCGCTCACTCGCTCGTTCGCTCGAGCCTGTCTTTTGTGAGGGAGGGAGTTGGGTGAAGTTTGTCTACCACTGCACACCAGCCACGGTAGAGGAATCTAATCATGCATCAGATCTTGGTATGTTATCTGGCGGTGATAGAACTGATATATTTCTCTGTGGGTGGGTCTGGGTGGCAGCATCCAAACTCTGGTTCGTCATGTTTATAATGGCAGTATGTATACATATATTCTCTCTCTCTCTCTCTCTCTCTCTCTCTCTCTCTCTCTCTCTCTCCACATATGTATATCATCCTTGTGGACAGGGTAGAAAGAATACTGCCGACGTATTCCCTCCGTGTCGTAGAAGGCGACTAAAAGGGGTGGGTGTGGTGGGCTGGAAATCCTTCCCTCCAGTCTTTACTTTTTCCAAAGAAGGAACAGAGATGGGGAACCAAGTGAGGATTTTCCCCTCTCAGGCTCAGTCATCTGTTCTTGGAACTACCTCGTTAACCTTATATTGTTATATGGTCACAACGATGAGCATGACCTAAGAATTTGCTGATGAGCATCATTGAAAGGGGTTGTCATTTCATGTGTGGCGGGGTGGCGACGGGAATGAATAAAGGCAGCAAGATTGAATTATGTACATTTGTATATATGTATATGTCTGTGTATGTATATATATGTATACGATGAAATGTATAGGTATGTGTGTGTGTGGACGTGTATGTATATACATGCGTATGTGGGTGGGTTGGGCTATTCTTTCGTCTGTTTCCTTGCGCTACCTCGCTAACGCGGGAAGCAGCGACAAAGTGCAATGAAACAATATATGGGAATGAATAAAGGCAGACAGTGTGAATTGTGTGCATGGGTATATATGTATGTGTCTGTGTGTGTATATATATGTGTACATTGAGATGTATAGGTATGTATATTTGCGTGTGTGGACGTGTATGTATATACATGTGTATGGGGGTGGGTTGGGCCATTTCTTTCGTCTGTTTCCTTGCGCTACCTCGCAAACGCGGGAGACAGCGACAAAGCAAAATAAAAAAAAAAAAAAATATATATATATATATATATATATATATATATATATATATATATATATATATATCATACCCGCCAACATTTGAATGGCATGTAATAAATCTGAGGCCGATACATTGAAGCTTGGTAATGACACACTTAAGATCTCCTCTTGTGCAGTTTTGTTTTACACATATGAATTAGATAACTCTATAAAATTGCGGTTTCCCGTACATGATATTTTGACTAAATTGTCGAACATCGTCTGTGAATGAAAATGTCCCATATTCTTAGTGAGAATATGTCTAAATATCATCTTGTATGTATATGTACACAGCAGCACACCAATGATAGAACAGGGTCTCTGTGAACACTGCCACCCTACTTTGATAAATTGAGTGAAAACTTCTTCCTCGAAAGTGTGTGTGATCGTGAAGAAGAGGAGAAGAAGAAGAGAAGGGATGAATTTAGAATGTATCACCAGGTGACCTTTCTTGACCTGACCTCGATCCTGCTGACTGGTTGTTCTGAAACTTCGGAGGGAAATATATTATTCTGGGAGATTGTGACTAAGATAATCCACTTAATAAAGATGCCATTGTGTACCCATCACTGCTCACTTTATGGCATATCTTTTAATTTTTCGTCTGCTTGGAGATGGGTTGTGGTAAAGTCATCTTTCATTCTATCATTTTCTGCAATCCTTTCCTCCTTTTCTACAGGATGCCACCTTCGATCCATTGAGCCAATAACCTGCTTCACCTGTGAGGTGTTTCCACTGTTCACTTGAGTGAGTGATGCCTTACATCTCCACATTAAGCACCAGATATTTTCAGATCTTATGGTGAAATTTCATCAGGATCATGAGCCTTCTTGTATAGGTCAAGATCTTTTAATATTGTGTGTCTTTTTATTTAGATATCTTATTGTTTTTCTAGATCTTCCTTCCCATCCCGTTCCACTAGTGTTGGGGTTAGAGCGTCTTCCACCGTGTAAACATTTGTGAACTTATTATTCAGTCTCTCATATATTCATAATCATCATCAACAATTCTTTCCTCTGAATCCCCCATCCTAATTAGCTGCTCTTGTATTGACAATCTTCGCCTAACGAATATATGGAAAAGTTTTAGATTCTCTTCTGCGTTGTCCACAGTATTCATTTCAAAGCATCCTTGTTCCTCCATTTTTAGCCTGATATATTCGCTCCTCACTCACTTATACTTGGTAGATGCTGGCTGCCTGGTGTGTGGCCTATCCTCAGCTACTACACGCCTCGAATCTCCCCTGTTTTTGGATTTCTGAGTTACTGACTTATTGAATATATATATATATATATATATTCCCTCTTTCTCACCTTCACTCTCTCTGAGGCTAGGCCATACTTGCTCCCGTTCATTAGGCAGTTCATAAAACCTTTTTGTTAAAATGCCCTCTGGTTCCTAGCTACTCCACCCTTGTCCCAGTTTATGTTACACTAGCAGTTGTTATGGTCTGTATAGATTCTACGACTATATTTCCTCTTCAAGTCCTTCCTCATCTCTGCTTCTTTTAACTTCCTCTTTTTACCACAAAATCAAATCCCCCCGATACAGAGGCGTGTAGAAACGTTAGACCTCATTCCTCTGTGGCTGCATACCGCCTACGAGAGAGAGAGAGAGAGAGAGAGAGAGAGAGAGAGAGAGAGAGAGAGAGACGGTGGGGGGAGGCAGCGCTGCAGTGTACCAGGATGTTATCCAGCAGTCGGACTCTACACGTGGCGGACGCTGCTAACGAGTACTCGCAGCCTGCGGCCGGTCACGTCCCGCAATCAAACTGTCTCTAAACCCACGATACCGGGGCTGCTTTTACCAACACATAATTACCATTAAACTCACTTGGTAGTCATGCTCAACTCTCACCTGTAGGACGTAAGCTTTAGCTCTCAAACTATGGTCGGTGCATCGTAACACTGTTGATGGCAGTGTTCACACGGAGTCCTTTTTGTAGTTCATTCCCGTCAAGGTGTATTCCCAGGTCAATGTCTCGTATGTATGTGGTATATGATGGTATCATATGAAATGTGCTAAAACCACGAGGTCCCACAGACGTTTTATGTGGTTTTCTCAGCTGCCTTTTATGACCTGGTTCAGCCCACTGACAGCGCGTCTCCCCCTTTATACCACATCGCTCTAGTTCACTCTATCCCGTGCACGCCATTCACCCTCTTGCATTTTTAGGCACCGAAAGCTCAAAATCTCTTTCAGACAAACTTCCATATCCAGTTTGGTCTTCCCTTCTCTCTGTCAACCTCTCATCACTCATTCTCTCCATATGTTCAAACCATTTCAGCACACCTTAAGCACTGTAAACCATACGCTTCTAATTACAACACGTCTCTCTTACCCTATCATTTCGTATTCGACCAACCCTTATTTCACCATATACTATCCTTAACCAGTTCAGTTCCAAGACATCTACCCTCTTCTGTGCATTCTCATCTACCGCCCATGCCATCGTTGAGATTACTCTGCCATCCCATAAAGTAACCTCTTTTTCCATACCTTCTACAGTATTCCCAGAACCTTTGTCCCCTTACACACCCTATGACTCACCTCCGCTTCCATGGTTCCATTCGCTGACATGATCACTCCCAGGTATCTAAAACATTTCACTTCCTTCCTTCATATATTCACTGTTCAAACTCACACCACAGCTGATCTGTTCCTATTCTCAACTAAGCCTGATAGTCTTGCTTTTATTCACATTTACCCTCAACTTCCTACTTTCACTCGAATGTGCCACTAGTGCTGTGTGATCAGCAAACAACGACCGACTCACTCCTTGGGCCATCCTCACCACCTACATACTGCATACTTGCTCATCTCTCCAAGACCCTCGCATTTACCTCCTTCACCAGTCCATCCTAAACAAATCAAACACCACTGTCGCAGACCAACCTTCACTTGGTGCCACTCAACTCTCGTCACTACCCACTCGTACACACGCTTTACTCTCAAGATAAGAACTTCTCACTGCTTCTTGTAGCTTTCCTCCTACACCATATATTCTTATGACTTTCGACAAGGCATCTTTATCATACCAACTCAATCATATGCTTTTTCTAGATCCATAGTTATCACGCACATTCTTTTTCTCTATTATTTCACGCACATTCTTTAAAGCAAACATACGATTCTTTTTAGACTACATCAGTAGATAAATCACTTCCCTACTCTCTTTCACGTAACCCCATAACTCCTGCTTCAGGAGTAGTGCTATTCCTTCCTTAACCTTTGTCCTCTCACTAACCCCTGAATTTACTCCTAAGACATTGCCAAACCATTCTTCCCCTTTACCCTTGAGCATTTTCCCCCCCCCACTCAGAGCCAGAATATCATTTAGGAATTGAAATAGAAGTGGAGGGACACGCAGGGAACACGGGGGTAGAATCTTTTCTACCCTGCTCCAGGATTACTGCAAGACTTCATTATATTTGGTTCCCGTAGCATCGAGAGTCTACCATGATCACATGTAAGGAAATAATGGACTCTTTTTCAAGCGAGAATTACTACTACAAGACTCGCACTCTTTATCAGCTTACGATGCCTGGCCGTGGGTTGCACACACAAATTATGTATATATATATATATATATATATATATATATTTTTTTTTTTTTGCTTAGTCGCTGTCTCCCGCGTTTGCGAGGTAGCGCAAGGAAACAGACGAAAGAAATGGCCCAACCCACCCCCATACACATGTATATACATACGTCCACACACGCAAATATACATACCTACACAGCTTTCCATGGTTTACCCCAGACGCTTCACATGCCCCGATTCAATCCACTGACAGCACGTCAACCCCTGTATACCACATCGCTCCAATTCACTCTATTCCTTGCCCTCCTTTCACCCTCCTGCATGTTCAGGCCCCGATCACACAAAATCTTTTTCACTCCATCTTTCCACCTCCAATTTGGTCTCCCTCTTCTCCTCGTTCCCTCCACCTCCGACACATATATCCTCTTGGTCAATCTTTCCTCACTCATTCTCTCCATGTGCCCAAACCATTTCAAAACACCCTCTTCCGCTCTCTCAACCACGCTCTTTTTATTTCCACACATCTCTCTTACCCTTACGTTACTTACTCGATCAAACCACCTCACACCACACATTGGTCTCAAACATCTCATTTCCAGCACATCCATCCTCCTGCGCACAACTCTATCCATAGCCCACGCCTCGCAACCATACAACATTGTTGGAACCACTATTCCTTCAAACATACCCATTTTTGCTTTCCGAGATAATGTTCTCGACTTCCACACATTCTTCAAGGCTCCCAGAATTTTCGCCCCCTCCCCCATCCTATGATCCACTTCCGCTTCCATGGTTCTATCCGCTGCCAGATCCACTCCCAGATATCTAAAACACTTCACTTCCTCCAGTTTTTCTCCATTCAAACTCACCTCCCAATTGACTTGACCCTCAACCCTACTGTACCTAATAACCTTGCTCTTATTCACATTTACTCTTAACTTTCTTCTTTCACACACTTTACCAAACTCAGTCACCAGCTTCTGCAGTTTCTCACATGAATCAGCCACCAGCGCTGTATCATCAGCGAACAACAACTGACTCACTTCCCAAGCTCTCTCATCTCCAACAGACTTCATATATATATATATATATATATATATATATATATATATATATATATATCCCTGGGGATAGGGGATTAAGAATACTTCCCACGTATTCCCTGCGTGTCGTAGAAGGCGACTAAAAGGGGAGGGAGCGGAGGGGCTGGAAATCCTCCCCTCTCGTTATTTTTTTTTAATTTTCCAAAAGAAGGAACAGAGGGGGCCAGGTGAGGATATTCCAAAAAAGGCCCAGTCCTCTGTTCTTAGTGCTACCTCGCTAACGCGGGAAATGGCGAATAGTTCAAAAGAAAGAAAATATATATATATATATATATATATATATATATATATATATATATATATATATATATATATATAATGCATCTAATACATATCCAATTTAGCAGTTCAAATATATTTATGTATACATCTTCAGATGTTATCGGTTCCAACTGCAGATGCGAGTTAAAAGTCCCATTTGGGGAGGCTTTATCACTGGGAGGACAGTCTCGTTACAGAACTTTTCACTGTCAAAGAAGTCATCATTTCCCTGCTACTGGAAGTAGCGCTACCTTTGAGCTGCAAGAGCTTTCAGACGGAGCTCCTGTGTATCACCAGGAGTTCTTCATAGAAATGTGTTGAAAGAAATCTAAGCCAAGTCACACATTTCAGGAACACACTCCTCTCTCTCTCTCTCTCTCTCTCTCTCTCTCTCTCTCTCTCTTTACGGATCATTCCACCTCTCTCCTCTGGAGCGAGGCTGGTAACATCACCCTGGGATGTAATCACTGATAAAGTTATCACCGTCAGCAGGTTGTCCCTGATGATATCAGAGCCTCTGGTGGAAGGCGGGAGAGGGATAACTAATGCTTTGTTATCCAGTTACCACGGCGGACCTCCTGCCTGTAGGATACACAGGGTGAGATGTCTGATTTAATCTTCACGTACCAAGCTGCTTTCTTTTTCTTCCTGGAATATATATATATATATATATATATATATATATATATATATATATATATATCATACAATATTTTATACCTGATCACCGTTTCCTGCATTTGCGTGGTAGCGGTAGGAACGTGCGAAGAAAGGCCGCATCCGATCACATCCATTCTCTCGCTGTCTGTGTGTAAGGAACCGATACACAGCTCCTTATCCTCCATCGGGCCCCATGTTTTATCCCGGACGCTCCATATGCCCTCGTTTAGCCCATTGACAGCACGCCGTTCTTTGTATACTACTTAGTTCCAATTCACTCTATACTGCGCACGCCTCTCACCCTCCTCAACGTTCAGGCTCTGATGAATCAAAATCAATTTCCCCCCATCCCTCTAATTTGATTTCCCCGCTTCTCCTTGTTCCCTCCACTTCTAACTTAGATATCCTCTTTTTTCAACCTTTCCTCACTCATTTTCTCCATATGTCCAAACCATTTCAGCACACTTAATCTCTTCTGCACAATCTTACTTATAGCCCATGCATACTTTACCTTCAAATTTATATATATTTCTTCAGAGAGTGGGGGTGGGGGGCAAAAATCTTAATGATTATATATATATATATATATATATATATATATATATATATATATATATATATATATATATTTATATTTATTTTATTATACTTTGTCGCTGTCTCCCGCGTTTGCGAGGTAGCGCAAGGAAACAGACGAAAGAAATGGCCCAACCCCCCCCATACACATGTATATACATACGTCCACACACGCAAATATACATACCTACACAGCTTTCCATGGTTTACCCCAGACGCTTCACATGCCCTGATTCAATCCACTGACAGCACGTCAACCCCGGTATACCACATCGCTCCAATTCACTCTATTCCTTGCTCTCCTTTCACCCTCCTGCATGTTCAGGCCCCGATCACACAAAATCTTTTTCACTCCATCTTTCCACCTCCAATTTGGTCTCCCTCTTCTCCTCGTTCCCTCCACCTCCGACACATATATCCTCTTGGTCAATCTTTCCTCACTCATTCTCTCCATGTGCCCAAACCACTTCAAAACACCCTCTTCTGCTCTCTCAACCACGCTCTTTTTATTTCCACACATCTCTCTTACCCTTACGGTTACTTACTCGATCAAACCACCTCACACCACACATTGTCCTCAAACATCTCATTTCCAGCACATCCATCCTCCTGCGCACAACTCTATCCATAGCCCACGCCTCGCAACCATACAACATTGTTGGAACCACTATTCCTTCAAACATACCCATTCTTGCTCCCCGAGACAACGTTCTCGACTTCCACACACTCTTCAAGGAAAATGAAACACGATAACTTCCCAAGTGCACTTTCGTGTAATAATCACATCATCAAGGGAGATAAAAGATAGAAATATAAGTCAGTTGGACTCGTAGAATTATACTTGATCACGCCCAAATTTGTGATCCTTTCCAATATATAAATGGGCTTATAGGTTTAAAGTAACTGCTAGGTGATTCTACCTTAACCCACATCAGAAATCAGGAAGACAAGATAAACGACAGTAGGACAAAATAAGGAGTAATCTTGGATTTGCTGGCACCCACAGAGATAACTAGGTTCATAGATAGTCTCTACGAGTAACGAGAGCCACTCTACCTAATCCAACATTAAGATGCCACTCATTCACGACTGATACAAATTGTCTGCAATTCGAGTGTGGCCGACCCTGGTGTTACATCTGAATCAGATAACGAAAGATATGCATTGCCTAACCCGTGGTGTCGGAGAATGAGACGAAGCGATGACAGAGGTGAGATTTCAAGGATGTAGATATATACCTCAGGTGATAAGGACTGGTTAAGAGAGATAGATATATGTTTTCATTTCTCGCAAATGGTAATTTTCAAAAGATAATCAACACACTGAAACCTCAGAAAGCTTAGAATTACTTCATTCGCAATGAAGATATTTCCCTGAATTCCTAAATCGAACAGATTTGCCTTTGTCCGTCAACTTACAATATCAGCGAGAGTGAACAGGATTAAGCTTGACCTTATTTCTATCACTGTAGGCGTGTTGGAGGAGCAGCCTTCTCCGCTCTCCACGCCACTGGCAGCCTAATCTCGCTCTTTCATTGAGACTTATTAATCATGAAGCATTAAGATTATACTCGTACCTCCGTCTCTCTCACAAACGAGGATGGCACATAGAGAAGCTATGTTTATATCAGTGATTATCCAATGGCTTACAAAAGGTCTAATATTTCACTTAGACGTCTCACAAGCGTTTCTGATACTGATTCTAAGCAATAGGGAATCATTGCTGAATTGGTACCTAACGTTAGAAAAATTACGATAGTCTATGCAACAGCCACATAGCGCGTTTACAGTAGCATTATCGTATTTGTATGTGTAGGGAATAGATATCCGTGAAACTGTTAGAATCAAAGATTACTGGAAGAGATCGACTCGGTGAAGTAGTTATCTCAGCCACTTATGTGAATACATCAAATCGATTCAGAAGTTTAAAGCAGGTTCACTGCCTGACATGGAGGCTTGAGACAGTGAAACATCTATTAGTCTGTGAGTCTTACAAACATGGAATAAGAACAGGTTTCTGATGCAAATTTCCTCTTCAGTCTGTCTGTCGGGTAAAATCACGTTATCCACTCTCTGATTATTGCTACACTTAGTATAATAATAAGCTTTCAACAAGCTTTAGGTCAAGAGAGTATTGGATAACTTTAATGAAACCGAATGAGTATCTAAGAGCAAACTTTAGAGGTTTCTCAAGTGCAGTCGAGACAAACGTGAAGTGTTTTATTTACGCGTCAAACGCACGAGACGATTAAGGGAGAAAGGATTACGTACACAGAGAGTGGTTAAGAAAAAAAATAACGAACAACTCATTATCTATAAACACTAAGTGCTAATTGAGGTTGATTGGCTTGTCAGTCAACAGACGGAGCGAAAGTGTTGCTATCGGAGCTTGACAAGTGAGATCCATGAATTCTCAGCCCAAACATAACCTATATTGTTCTTCCTATACACTGATGACGCAATTATTATATGCAGGTAATCCTTTTCTTTTTTCACTTTTAGATTTACTTCAAGATATAGATCCTTTTTACTTTTTACTACGATTTCAGCCTTCAAAGACTCGTGTATAGTCCGTTCTTGCAATTTTCACAATGATCGCAATACTTCAAACCTGACGTAAGTTGCACCGCCGTTGAGATCCGTTCGTTACATTGTACAAATACTCGAAAAAAATTCCCCCAACTTTCTCTGTTACCAAAGTCTATATAGACTCGTTTTTATCCCAGAGGCAGCAGGCGGTGTTTTCCTTATATAGAAAACGGTAAATCATCCCTCGCACGCCAGTGACCATCACTAGAGGCGCCGACTACCAGCCGGGGAACAACTTTATTCCAGTTCGGCATAACAGCCTTCATAGCTGAGGGTTCCCGGGGCGGTGCCCTTACGCAATCATGACTGCCGACCGAGGCTCGAGAATGGGCCGGGAGTGAGGGAGGGAGGAGGAGTGAGTCCTGGTCTGTTCGTATCTTGACATGACCTTCAGAATACGGCGTGGAATCTAAGCATGTATGATGTTTTATTGCATTTTGTTTTGTTACTTTAATCGACCAGTTCAAAAGAACACTTTGTTTGCGTGGTCTATAATCAAATTTTCCGGTTATGTAGATAAGTTGCCGCAGGTGTATTACAACCCCCGGATATCAAAGATGTTTAAGAGTTTTTCAAGAAAATCTAATTTGATGGATGACGTACGCATATGATTTTTTAATCATTCATCCATGATTACATTATAAAAAGATGAAAAGTAGACTCATATAGCAGATATATTTCCTGGAGATCGTTTTGTATTCATGTACTTTTATATATATATATATATATATATATATATATATATATATATATATATATATATATATATATATATATTGGAAAGGATCACAATTTTGCGCGTGATCAAGTATATTCCTATGAGTCCACGGGGAAAATGAAACGCGATAAGTTCCCAAGTGCACTTTCGTGTAATAATCACATCATCAGGGGAGACACAAGAGGGAAATATAACAGTCAGTTGATATACAACAGAGACGTAGCTAGGATGCCATTTAGTAAACATGTGATTATCCAAGATAGACAACGAGCGTATCATAAACTTATTATGCGGGCAAGAGGGTGCATTGTTTATAAATTTTCATCAACAATAAAGTTATCCAATTTGTATAGACCTTCACTAACATTAGTGGGCCGTTTTGACAACTACTTCTTTCCCTACACTTCGAAACTTTGGAATTCTCTACTCTTTCATGATTTTCCCAATTAACTATGACCTGGCACACTTCAAAAGACAGGTTTTTCACTTTCTCAAAAATTTGTAAATGCTTTCCCTTGTCTTTTCTTTTCCCGTTTCATAATTCTCTCTCTATTTCAATTAAGGCTTGGATTTGAGGTGGACTTTCGTCCGTGGCTGGAGCCACCAACATAAAACATAAAAAGCTATGAAAATATATTTTTCATCATTACATACTTACTGGATACCGGGCGTTAGTCTTTTCAATAAGAAAAGTTAACATTTCTCATACAATATCTTAGCCTCCATCAACGCGATGACTGCACCGTCTTGAGATGATCATCCTGACTCCATAGATATATCTTGATGAGTGTTATCACGTTAAGCAAATTTTCCTCTTATCACCTCGACTTACACAGCCCTGGAAGGCTCCTCAGCGGAGTAAAGCCGCAAATAGCCCAAGAACCATCACATTGCGCCTTATAGCCACCACCACGTAAGAACCTGGCTCTAGGCTGCGGAGGCACAGTTTTGAATCCTGGTGCACTTGTGAGAAAATATCAAAGGAAAATTTTGGGTTATTTACGATTGCTATTCGATGCGCTTAATGACAACTCCGGAGCGGAGTCGTGTCTTAAATTTACTTAAGTAAGACTTACGTCGCTTTACGACCGATTTCATGCCTGATCTATTTCTGGGAGAGAGAGAGAGGCGCAACGGAGAGAGAAGAATGTTGTTCCAGACATCCCTGAAAGTCACGGTTCCAGGTCCAGGTGGCTGGAGATAAAACCTTTGAATATCTGTCTTGGATTTTTGTCTAGAAGGACTGGTTCCAGGAGTTAGGTGATTTACGAGGCGTTTGTTAGACGGTTCGTAAGAGTTCGGTGATCAAGAGAAAAGGTTAGGCAAGCAAAGAAAAGGTAGGGAGATTGGGAAAGCAGAGAAAAGGTAAGAAAGTTAGGAAAGTAGAGAAAAAGTAGGAGCCTGATAGCGTCTCTTGCTTAACCGAGAAGCTTTTTTTTTCTTTCTTTTTTTCTAGTTCCGTGCTTGGGTCAAGGATAACCTAGCGATCAGAAGGCAGCTAGCTATCCCCTCTCTTGGAGCTAGTGTGTTATCATGCGTCAGGCAACTCATCCTGGCGATCTTCATTACTCTTGTCCACTTTGTTTACATTTTATCCTACTTGAACAGCGGCTATAATTCCATCCATCTTAAGAATCCTTTCAGTCTTTCTTTAAATCTTTTACTTTATATACATATATATATATGTTCCTCAGATTCTTAGTTCAAAAGAATCCTTAGTCTATTTTTATTTACCCTTCGTGATTTAGAGTAGAATAAACAAGTCGGCACTGTTATTTGAGCACGCTGTAAATGCCTAACAACACATGCAGCCGTAATGATACCTTTGGGGAACTGGTTCTCTATCCTTCCCACAGGTCACCGGCCCTCTGGCCGAGTCAGAGGGTCATAGTGCATGAGACGGGTCGTCCATTTACTCGAAGCACATTCTCAATCACCTTTCCCTTTTCATGCTAAAGATTCTGTCTTAGTGGAAGCGACCTCCCTGTTTCCACCTCCATCCCTCATTGTTCTTCCTTCCTTCTCCTCTGATGGCAAACACCCTTTCCACAATCCCACCTTTCACTCCCCTCACCATACCCTCTGATAATTCTTTTTACCGTTAGATATCGATACGATGACTAGGAATACCGGTACGAAGTGAAAGGGAAATAGATGTAATAGTGATCTGGTAAAAGGCTTTTTTTGTTCTTCCTTCCTTCCCTCAGTAGTCGAGTTACAAAATACTGAAATGCACTACCATCAGATATTGTCAAAATGAAGGCTATCAACCCATTTTATTACGGTCATATGAATAACGATGTTAATCATCAGTGAATCAGAAAACAAGGTTCATGATAAGCTTGTGCTAAAACGATAGTATAATAGATGCTTATTTGATTTTTTTTTAACTATTTAGAAAGTAGAGGTTAAAACATTCTCAAGTATCTGCTAGCCGTAGACACAACAGGGGATGCTCCTCTTGTATCCATTTCTATGGAATTCCCATGTTAGTATACTGTGTCTGTAATACGTAGTGTTCCTTCCTAGTCATTATTCTGCTAGCTAATGTGTTTGGAAGAGAATGGTAAGTGGGGAGAAACCTTTGGCTGTACTCTCTTGTGTCTGTCTATATAGACGAGGTCTTCGGGATACTATTACTGGCTTCCAGCAGACAACTTTGTTAAAGACTGTCAGGTCTTCTGTTGTCTGGCCTTTCCATACAATTCTATGGACTACTTTTTCCCATTCCACTTCCCCTTAACAGTAGTCTGCCCATTACAGTATGTACCCAGAAACATTTTGAAATTTCCTTCATGATCCCATCCTTATTTTGTTGTTGATATTCCTCCTCCTCACATGAATACCAAACACTTCAGTTTCACATTCCAGTTTCATTTCCACCTGCTCTTCTTCTTCCTTGCCATAATCAGTATCTACACCTTCACCTTTATCTTCGTTTGCATCTTCATCACAGTATCTAAGTCTCACTTCTTCACTATCAGTCTTTCCTTTCTTCTCCTTGTCCATTTGACTTTACGCTTTGCACCTTCCTACTGATTTCTATATCCCCGTTTTCTACAACTCTTCGCTTACAACTGCCGTCTTCTTCTCCACCACCATCATTCTCAACACATTCAGTTTGTTCAAGCAAATCACATTCCGTAAAGAGCAGAAAGTGTCTTGTAGATACTACGGATGACCGAGCTTATGTTCTTTTCATCAAACGACAAAATCATATTAATTCCCTTTCATGGTATAGCAGAAAAGATAGATCTCTTTCCAGGAGCGAGGATATCACTCAATGAAGCAAGTGACAATTCACAAACTGTGCTCCCGATTGAAGTCGTTGCGTGAACTATAGTCAGCAAAGTTGACCACTACACCAAATAAACTATAGGATCACCTTTGATCAAGATGTATGAGAGTATTTCAAGAGAGGAAAGATGTATTCGTAAATCTTTACAGAATTCATTTAAACACCAAAAGATGGGGAAAAGATGGGACTTTAGGGAGCGGGTCGGACATTGTCTTTTATGTGTGTGAGAGGAACCAGATGACTTTTGCAGGAGAGAGAGAGAGAGAGAGAGAGAGAGAGAGAGAGAGAGAGAGAGAGAGAGAGAGAGAGAGAGAGAATGTGGGATTGTATCGCCTTCCCGGATTCAACATCTGCGACAAATCCCATACGTAAATCCCAGAATGTATAGAAGTATAAATCCGAGTGGCCTTTGCAACAAGCAGAAACTGTAATATAAACAGGCACACCTATACGTGTAGTGGCCTGGTCGTCAAACAACACTTTATAACAGACATGTCATTTATTAAGGCAAAGGTTCTCGTTATTAAGAATCCTTATCGATTTCATTATGATGTTGAAACCTCCCGTGCGATGTATGTCCATGTTACCTTATGTTAATCAGGTCTTGATGTTATGGGATAAATAAATGATGGTTTAAATGTCAAAGAAGAACTTAAATGAAATGGGAAGGGGAGGTTGAAAGAAAGAGGAATCAAAAGCAAAACTAAGAAGAAACGACAAATGCAGACAGTGATAACGAAGATATGCGATAAAAGAAATTATTTCACGAAGCTGAATTGGAAATAGGATGATAAGTAGAAAGATAAATAAAGGTATGTGAATAAAGCCCAGATTTCTGAGAATATAATGCCAATGAGAAGCAGTGGAGGAAGAGTTAGGGAAAAAGTAGGATGATTAAGGTAAAATGAGTAGACAAAAATGAAGAGTTAGTGACTTGACTGAACTGAAAAGAAAGTATGGGGATAAAGCCGAAGAGGAAGTGAGAAAACACTGGTAAAGAGAAAGTAAGATGCCAGCATTGAAGCGAGAGATATTTCTTGAGTTAACTAAGACGGCACAGGCAAATGAATGCCCTGATGTAGGCCATCTAACTACCGCTATATATACATATACTCCAGCCGAAGCCCGTCAATGCGTAACGGTCAGCAACGCTAACCGCCACAACACGGAGCATAAAGAAGAAAAGGAGAGAGTCACTCAAAGAATACGTTAACGAATGATGCTTGAAGAGCATGTTATAAATCAAGGCTAAAGACTTTATGGAAAGATATAACTGGAAAGACCATATAGTTATGAACATTACAATTGATACATATATCGACCTTAGCAGTCTTTCAGAAGTATTGCTAATCTGTACACCAAGAGCAATCAAATTTACGTATATACAAACAACTTGGTGTTTCCAGTAGCCATATTCATACTGTGGTCTTTGAACCTGCCTAGCGCCTCCCTTGACTGTGGCAGGTCGAGCTTTTGTGCAACATCTCTGTCGTGACAGCGTCGTACCGTAGTCACCACAGTTGAATATGGTAACGCTGTTCTAAGCTTGTCTTCACTACATATATTCGCACCTATTACAGCAACGCTTCACTTTTGTGTAACGCTGCATTGTGACTATGAACCAATATCATTATGATGATATGGCAGTATATCACTATAATCCTGGACAAGTGTATTATAACACTGTAAGAGTATTATACTATTCTCAATAATCTCGTTTTATGCCATTTTATCATTGCATTGCTGCATTCTAACAGTGAATCACTATACTGATGCACCGAACCATTGTAACACTATGCCAATGTAGTCATACATTGGTACAGCACAGTGCTATAGTGGTGCAAGGGCAGATTCAAACGCAAATGACAGCTTAGGAAATGTTTGATGTAGTAAGTCGGGTGCCGGGCATCTTCTCTATTTGATATAATTTTCATTTTGGAGGCATTGCCAAAGCAGGAAATACAAATGCAAGTAGGTGCTTGCATTTGTATGGCGCATAGGTAACTTGTTAATTTCCTTACAAGCTGCAAACGAATCTAAAATCCATAAACATTCTTACACATTTACAGTAAAACCGGAGTGACAGACTTCAGAGTGAACTCCGTTAACAAAGAAACGTAAATGAAGAATTAGACTCAAGCGCAATACCCTCCGATGACCTAAGACCAAGTAAAGTTCACAAAAGCAGTAAGAAAAGCAAAGAATCCGAACGATTCTTAGATCGAACATTTGAAATCAGGTTTGAGAAAATAATCCTCTGTGTTTACAGTTTACTGCTATGCCTTAACATTTGAAACCGGGTTTAAGAAAATAATCCTCTGTGTTTACAGTCTACTGCTATGCCTTAACATTTGAAACCGGGTTTAAGAAAATAATCCTCTGTGTTTACAGTCTACTGCTATGCCTTCAGCTTGATTATTATGTTCTGTTTTGATCACCATACTTAGAAAAGATAAAGACAGCAAAGAGATGATTCCAGATGTCAAGTGAAATTTCTCATCTATGCGAAATAAGACATGACGTTGCGTGTCTGGGTACTCGACATGAAGAAGTGGAAGATAAATGAGCCTGCAAAAGAAATGACCACCAGGATATTTTCGTTGTATGCTGATTGAGCATTTGAGGTGAAATGTCATTGTCTCTAAACTATGAGACGTAACATGGAAGCTAAGAGGAGAGACGGGGCATTACATCATGATTACAAACAAGAGGTTAGTGGCACTTCTTCATTATCTAAGTTGCCAGGACTTGCCACATATAACAATTTTTTTCCGCAAAAATCTTACAAATCAATTAAATCTATGAAACATATTATAATTCAATATTCTTTTCTATCATTCTATCATTCAGTCATTTCTCTCATTCAATCATCTATCATTCAATATTCTTAACAATAGGATTAGTTGATATGGAGGCAAGAAAAGTGATTAGATTATGGCAATTACAGGAGAGGCTGGTATCACCTGCTGTGGGCCACACACTTGGTACGTCACAGTTGGCAGTATCCACGGGAAGCCAACGAAAGATCCATTTTAGAGCCTTCTCAAGTGTCTGAGTCTCTCAAAAGCCACCAGCACAGTCTGTGTTACGAACAGAAAGATACCACAAACATAAAAATGTAAGAGAGAAAGCTGAATTAAAATCTCATCTCAGAGCTTCTTAAGACTTGTCAAAAGTGTGACTAGTGCGCACCTCTTTGCGCAGCCTCTTAGGAACCCACGCTTCATCCGTAGACATTCATTTCGTAGGTCATAAATTTCGCTGAACATCGGATCTTGAGAGAAATCCTATGATAGCTGCCTATGTGACCGTAACTTAATCTAGTCATGAAAGGTGATCAAGTATTGGTATTTCAAATCCTCAAAGGTTTCGACGATCTGGATCTAGCCAGATCTTTATGGCTGGATCAGTCATATTTAGACCGCAGTAAAGGTTACTAATGTTTACGGACACATATCTTCTTGGGGATGGTAAACAATACTTTTCTTTAGCTGGATTGTTCATTCATGGAATATCAAGTGATAGTTAAAAAGAATAACCCCATAAGTTACTTATATATTCTATGACTTTACGTTATTTGCGTTTGTATTTTCATTGTTTACTGGCACTTGTCATTTCAGTCATCTATTTGCTCTTATTCTCAATCTTCATCTTTAATATTTCATCTTCGTCTTCTAACTTCATTTCCGATCTCTTGCACTGTCATACACAGTTTCAAAAACAACCAAGAAGCTCGTTGCTCTTTGTATTCTTTTGTATTACTTTGTCTTCTTTCAGCTCGCAGTGTGTAAAACATCGTAGGTAACTCTTAACTCTTCTCGTTCTTTCTGTGTCTCATCCCTCTTTGTCAATCTTTACCTCCATTCCGTCGTATTTTCCAGTCCGTCTTACCTTCCAGAGTTTCGTTCTCCCCAGTTTGTCGTTCCTCATAATCCCTCGCCCCTTCCAGTCAGTCATTCCTCTCAGTTCGTCGTCATATCTCCTCAGCTGTTAGTCATCTTGGTCACTCATCATTTGTCGTCCCTCGTGTATTCTAGTCCGTCATCTCTTGGTGTCCTTTGTGTCCTCTCGTTCGTCGTCCCTTCCAGCCCATCAACTGTTCCCGTCCGCCGTGCCTTCCAGCACGTCAAGTGTTGCCGTCCGCCGTGCCTCCCAGCACGTCAACTGTTTCCGTCCGCCGTGCCTTCCAGCACGTCAAGTGTTGCCGTCCTGCCGTGCCTTCCAGCAAGTCAATTGTTCCCGTCCGCCGTGCCTTCCAGTACGTCAACTCTTCCCGTCCGCCGTGCCTTCCAGCACGTCAAGTGTTGCCGTCCGCCGTGCCTCCCAGCACGTCAACTGTTTCCGTCCGCCGTGCCTTCCAGCACGCCATTTGTCCTCGTCCGCCGTGCCTTCCAGCACGTCAACTGTTCCCGTCCGCCGTGCCTTCCAGCACGTCAACTGTTCCCGTCCGCCGTGCCTTCCAGCACGTCAATTGTTCCCGTCCGCCGTGCCTTCCAGCACGTCAACTGTTCCGTCGTGCTCAGCACGTCAACTGTTCCCGTCCGCCGTGCCTTCCAGCACGTCAACTGTTCCCGTCCGCCGTGCCTTCCAGCACGTCAACTGTTCCCATCCGCCGTGCCTTCCAGCACGTCAACTGTTCCCATCCGCCGTGCCTTCCAGCACGTCAACTGTTCCCATCCGCCGTGCTTTGCTTTCCAGTCCATTGCCTACGTAGACGTTCTTTCCTGCCAATCATTTCTTCCTGGGCTACTTGCCCATTCTAATCAGTTGTCCCCTAAAAGCAGTTGTCCCACACACTCACTTGTACTTTTTTTGTCATTAGCTCCTTTTATCATGACAGTTTTCCTTTATCAACCAATTTAATCCTTCTAGATTAGTTTTTTCTTTCGTTCTTCTTCCTTAGCTAGAAGATATTTCCAGGAAGTTTCTCTCGTCTATCATTCATTCCAGTCATTTCTTACCTCTAGTTGTCCTAAGAATGTAGTGATCCTCATTGCCCAGGACTCTACACCCTTTTGATATACTGTATCATTGTTTAGTTGATACACTTACGTATCCACTGTACTCATCATCAACATCGCCCTCACTCGACACTATAATCAAGCGATTTAAATGCCCGCTTGGGAGGCTCTGAATTTGTTTGTTGTGCTGCCAAATTGAGATTTTATCTTGGGCTTGAGTATCAGGTATGGCGAGCGAGGAATGAGGAGTGCTGTCAACTGCAGCAGTTGAGAGATGGATGGAGATTAGCTTCACAAAGGCCCGTTGACAGAAGTTACAGATGGTTCACTTTGTCAACCAGTCCATGGGCAGACATTATCGGCAGATCACTGCAAGATGTGAAGTCGTATCTTTTTTTCTTCTAAATCACTGCTGTGGAAGACTTGGCAGTGATTTAACACTAATCTTCGACTGCTTCCAGACGAAATATGAAAGCATTAGTTTTATACTGGTTGATAACGTATAATATCTGTTCGTTTATGCAAAATCCAAAGGAAACAATGTCTACTAGATTGTACCCAATAACGATAGGCAGAATTACTGCCCACATCCCTCGACCCATAGGATCGATGTTGTCACTTCCAGTGGCTGTAAGATCTACAATACATTCACGTGCACGTCTCGTCCTGCACAAACTTAACATATATTCACGTACAGGCCTCGTACTCATCATGGTCTCATTCAACTACACCCAAACTTTTACCCATAACTCGTTCCCAATCTAATACTCACGGTTTGTCTAGAACCACCTCATATCTACACACACACACACACACACACACACACACACGCGCGCACACGCTTCAAACCACTAAATTCAACATCTCGCCCATACATGTATATCCGAGGAGGTAATATTGCATAGTGGCATATGAATCACCATGCACACAATCAAACTAACAACATAGTTATGAAAATACAAGTTAAACACACAAAAACACTCACCTACAAGTGCTTTCTTCACCCACACACATACAATGTCCTCAGTAACGTGGATGAGCAGAGCCCACTCACTCATTTTACCTGCAACACAGTTATCACTGGGCCGTGTTCTTAGTGAGTGGTGTTGCTAGCTCCCTACACACATACAATGTCCTCAGTAACGTGGATGAGCAGAGCACATTCACTCATTTTACCTGCAACACAGTCTACTATCAATGGGCCGTTTTCTTAGTGAGCGGTGTTGCTAGCTCCCTCCCTCACACTGGAATGCGTTTCTTGAAAGTGTTCCCGAGGCCTTTCATTCCAGTTAGGAAATATATTATCTGAGGCTGATATTCAGAAACAATGAACCACATTATCCCTTAATCCGTTTAACACCCTGAGAAACAAGCATTGGTGGTCAAATGACGTCAATATTTGCCTTAAAAGATGTGCTGGATTTTGCTGTCACTTACACTCGCAGTCCATCTACCGTGGCGAACGGGACAGAGAAACCCTACCCAGAGTTCCTGTCTTATAAATGCGCTCAGAGTTTGATCCAGGCTTGTATCTCGCATACTTAGGCACACATGTTCATACAGTGGTAATCTACACGCGATCACCTCAGTGTAACTAGGTAGGCAGGAGACTTTCGTTTTGAGTGGCAGTGACGGTAAAGTTAAGGCGGTTCCCTCCCTCCCATCTGTTGCCGCGACAGAGCCCTAATTTTCGTCCGTGAGTTATGGACGTTGAATTGAAGCCCATAAATATTGCTGGACACCTCAGGTCTCGCTCGCGAGGTTATTGTTCCTAAACCACAGTGCTGGGTCAGCGAAATATATCGAGCAGAGGAAGATATTGATAGTTTAAGCCCTGTGGTAGAATAATGGAGTCAAAGTTGTTTACAATGGGTATGTATCTTGGCTCTACAGTCGTTGCCACATTTAGAGGGAGGTCATGGACACCTGAAGAGGTATTCTCCTTTTACTGCTCCGGGAGAGATGAAGAGACCTCTTGCAAGCGACGTCTCTTAGGTATCGATCCGGTGTCTTCTGTATGTGATATAAAGTTTTCCTCCAGGGTTAAGATTTGTTGTTCAAGTGTGCTTTGGAGAGAGAGAGAGAGAGAGAGAGAGAGAGAGAGAGAGAGAGAGAGAGAGAGAGAGAGAGAGAGAGAGAGAGGATGATAAAGAAATATTGCTTTTCGTTTCCTTAAAGCAGGTGACACGGGTTTAATCTCTATTGGTACCCTCGACTTGGTGAGGGCAAGATCAGTCGCTCAGAAGGTACCATAATATACCACTGCTCAGAAGGTACCATAATATACCACTGCTCAGAAGGTACCATAATGTACCTCTACGTTATGATGACTGATTAGAAGATATGCTCAGTACCAGAAAGTGTCAGGTGATGATCAAGTCCTAATGTTTAAAGTTATGAACAATATTGTTCTGAACAACATGTCCTGTGAGCTTACCATGCGTCAGTAATGTCGTCAGCAAAGAAATGTTTCGTGCTACGTAGATTAACTCATTCAGGGTCGTTGATATGTTTTTGTCTTTGTTTACTAATGGCCTTACTCACTCCTTATACGTTTCTTATCATTGATGTATCTATAAATTCTTGTGGGATCTCTAGTGCTATTTCGTGCAATACTCACTTCATACTCTATCTTGGCTTCTTGCTTAATAGATATCTTTTTATATACTCACTTCATACTCTCTCTTGGCTTCTTGCTTAACAGATATCTTTTTATCTCTCCATTTTACATCATGTTGCATGATCTACGTCATTACCTGATTGCTTAAGATTGTAGAGCTGATTTCTGCCACTTCAAGCTCTTGCGATATCTGAGGAGTCCTATCCAGGCCTGTTGTTGATTTTATTGCTCCTGTCGCGCATAGGAAACAATGTGTCTTGTTGTTCCATGAACTGATGCTGTTAACAATTTTCATACAATTCTCTGGTTTTACTCTACATTTCTTTCATAGAATTGGTTGATCCGTAATTCAGATGATGAATCAATATAACCACCCAAAATCACTCAGTCTCCGGGTGAATATAGTGATAAAAGTAGTGCTGGTTTTAAGCGTTCAACCAGCTGGATGAGGCGGAGACTTCATGCAGCTGCTTCTATGACATCAGGACCAAACCAATCAGAGCGAACGGGTTTTATTGACATGTAGCAAATGGTACACACTAACAGCCGGACACTACACATAGGATCCTTCAAACAGAAATTCACCCTGTAAGTCACCAAAGGATATCAATGTCCCTTTACCCTATTGGTATATCATATAGAATATTCCAAGTTTCAAAGATGATTGAATAGTAGACGATTTATACACTACGTAACCTGAGCAATTATTGTCGTGAACATTAAACAAATCCTTAGGTATTTAGGTGACTTTCTGAAATGAGGATGACAGGAGGTGTGTGTGTGTGTGTGAGGAATGTTTAAGATGAGGGGATGGTGCAGTGAGTATGAGGGATATGCGTCGTGATGAGGAGATGGTTCGCTTGTGTGAGGGATGAGCTGACGTCATGATGTGGAGATTGTGAAGTGGGTATGAGGGATTTGCGTCATGAGAAGGAGATGTTGTGGTGGATGTGGAGGATGTGCATTCATAATGTGGAGATGGTATATTGTTGATGGTGAGTTGTACGTTTTGGTATTGCAGGATATTGTCGTGGTTCTATCCTTGCTTGATTTCTATTATGATGTTGGTATCTGTTTCATGTATATGATATCACCCTTTTCATCATAGGTGAATTGTATGTATGTAAGAGTTGAGAGGCAGTGGCAAGGAAGAGGGGTAAGAAACCTGCCTCTAGGAAATGTAAAGTTGACGCACCTGCAGTAGGGGAGGAAGAAGCACTGCTGACAAACCTGTGTGGGAGGAAGGGTAAAGGCAGTACCCCTCTGAAGGGAGAAACAATGGCAACACTCCCCTTCGAAGTGAGGGGCTTCTGGCGATGACTCCGTGATAGAAGAGGTAATAGCGACACATCGGTGTAGGGGAGGGGGATATGCGCTACACCTGCATCAGGCAGGGGCAATGCCGACACACATGCGCAGGGGTAGGAGTAATAGATAGATGTTACACCTGCGTGAAGAAGGCATGATGCCAATATACCAGCATTGGGGGAAGAGTTATGTCAACACATCCACAATGGAGAAGGTCTTGTACAAGACAGTAGCGTTGACACCCTTGTATCTCGCATGGGTAGTGGCATCGCTACTTGTATTGAGAAGAAAATCGCATGGGGAATGGGTAGTGGCAATATAGCTAGAGTAAATGGGTAGAGCTAACACCTCTTCAGTGGCTGCACACACACACACACACCTTCGTAGGGGATTCCTGCCCACATTACTGAAACTCCAACCACTAAAGTCATCTCTAGTAAACCAGACGTAAATGATCCACCAGAACGCCGTCGCAGGTTATCTGGCTGTGATTATAGCAGAGCGGTACGTGGCGTGAGGCCAGGCACCGGTATTCAACACAGCTGATAACATAGCCATGATTACCCCCTCTCTTCAGACCTAGGGCTGTCGTGGAGCTGATAAACTCCCAAAGGGTTGGATCTCATTTTACCATTAATGGACGATCCTCGGCAGTGTTCACGCGGGCGGCCGGATATCTCAGGACCTGATAATCAGGTCGTGATGGAGGCAGCACGAGCTCCGGCCGGCCCGAGTGAGAAGCGCGATCAAATTAGTGTTGGAGATAAGACGTTGCGTCGGGGGGTTGAGGGAGTCCGCGGGCTGAGCTAGGGGGATAAAGAGAAAAGAAAACGGCATTAGAACTTCGAGATCCTTTCCCTCGTACTGTAAAAACTGGCATATTTTTCTGAGAACTTTTGGTTTACTCATCGACTTTGTTATAGGGGATTTATCCGTATGGGAGTGCCACATACACTAAAAACTGTACAAATGCAAGTTAGACCATTTTATTGTCAAGTGTAACTGTTCAGTACTTAGGACTTAAGTAAGATACCTCCCCCCAAAAAAAAAAAAAAAAAAATTATTACATTTAGATTATCATGACAGATCTCGGAAAAAGCGTCAGAACACTTGAAAGAGAAGTCCTATTACGATAATTTGCATTGCTCACTGACATGGGAGAGTGTGAGGAACAATCAATGGCTCTGAGATTAAAGTATCGTTTGTATCATCCTTATCAAAACTCGACAATGAAGATGATGATGAACATTATGCCAGCGTACTGGTGGCTGATTTCTAGTGACTACTTGACCATAAAGTCTCAGAGATATATCTCAGGAACTGACATGGAGAGTCATTACCAAAATGAATTCTGTAACAGCCTACAATGCATAAGATTTTGCAGCACATCTGTACCAACCTGCAAGACGAATGAAATAATGATATTTGTAACTACTGGATAAATGCTCTTTAGTTATTAAAGAGATGGCTGGTGTTGTCCAGCACATTGCTGCTGATGTTGCGTCCTTGCAGAACCCGAGCCTGTGGACCAACTCGCCCACAACGAAGCTTAAGACTCGGTGGAGTTGAAACGTAAGAAGTAATCCCAACTTGTAGACAAGGTGGAAAGACGGTGCAACACAAGCGTACAACCTTCTACTCGTAACCCACAATCAGGGATGACACAAGCGTAAAACCTCGACGAAAACGCCTATTTCTTTTCTTTTTTTGAATAGTGAGATTGTCTTCGTCGTCAGTGTCTAACAAGAGATTGGGAGTCCAAGTGAAGTTGTTTCGTTTATTCAGTAACAGTGTTTCGTTTATTCAGCGACAGTGTTGTTTCGTTTATCCAGTGACAGTGTTGTTTCGTTTATTCAGTGACTGTCTTCGTGTAGGAAGGGTTTTTATGGTGTACATGTCATTTGAGGTTAAAACTGAACTAGAAGCTTATCTTGAGATGGTCTGTCGGAGTGAAAGGATAAGTAACAGGTTAGTATTAACCCAATGATAACAAGTAATACTATATAATGAAAAAATGAAATATTATTTCGAATGAATCTTTTATCAGAGACTCAACCTTAAATTTACATGTATGAACAACTGATTTGGGCTTTAGATTTCACTCCTTGACGGCCAGAAACTGCAAGTAGACAGATGCTTTACATTCTCATAAATCTATCACACTAGTACTTCATAGACAGTGAAGTAGAGAGTGCAGGCAAGACCAGTCCAAACTTGCTCCAAAACCACTCTGCGCACTTTAATAAACGACTGACTTTACAGCATATTAAGGTGAGCATATTTTCACATTCCTAGTAAAAGACGTGCAAAAAGACTTGTTATATTAACTAAGTGATCAGGTATCAGAATGATGTCGTGTCATTTTGTGACATTACAGATCGCTGAGTTTTCGATCGCCTCGCTGATATATTTCAATTTTTGTGTTTTATATGTATACATATAAAACACTGCATATATATATATATATATATATATATATATATATATATATATATATATATATATATATATCCCTGGGGATAGGGGAGAAAGAATTCTTCCCACGTATTCCCTGCGTGTCATAGAAGGCGATTAAAAGAGGAGGGAGCGGGAGGCTGGAAATCCTCCCCTCTCGTTTTTTTTTAATTTTCCAAAAGAGGAACAGAGAAGAGGGCCAAGTGAGGGTATTCCCTCAAAGGCTCACTCCTTTGTTCTTAACGCTACCTCGCTAATGCGGGAAATGGCGAATAGTATAAAAAAGAATTATATATATATATATATATATATATATATATATATATATATATATATATATATATATATATATATATATGAGTCAGTTGTTGTTCGCTGATGATACAGCGCTGGTGGCTGATTCATGTGAGAAACTGCAGAAGCTGGTGACTGAGTTTGGTAAAGTGTGTGGAAGAAGAAAGTTAAGAGTAAATGTGAATAAGAGCAAGGTTATTAGGTACAGTAGGGTTGAGGGTCAAGTCAATTGGGAGGTGAGTTTGAATGGAGAAAAACTGGAAGAAGTGAAGTGTTTTAGATATCTGGGAGTGGATCTGGCAGCGGATGGAACCATGGAAGCGGAAGTGGATCATAGGGTGGGGGAGGGGGCGAAAATTCTGGGGGCCTTGAAGAATGTGTGGAAGTCGAGAACATTATCTCGGAAAGCAAAAATGGGTATGTTTGAAGGAATAGTGGTTCCAACAATGTTGTATGGTTGCGAGGCGTGGGCTATGGATAGAGTTGTGCGCAGGAGGATGGATGTGCTGGAAATGAGATGTTTGAGGACAATGTGTGGTGTGAGGTGGTTTGATCGAGTGAGTAACGTAAGGGTAAGAGAGATGTGTGGAAATAAAAAGAGCGTGGTTGAGAGAGCAGAAGAGGGTGTTTTGAAGTGGTTTGGGCACATGGAGAGGATGAGTGAGGAAAGATTGACCAAGAGGATATATGTGTCGGAGGTGGAGGGAGCAAGGAGAAGAGGGAGACCAAATTGGAGGTGGAAAGATGGAGTGAAAAAGATTTTGTGTGATCGGGGCCTGAACATGCAGGAGGGTGAAAGGAGGGCAAGGAATAGAGTGAATTGGAGCGATGTGGTATACCGGGGTAAACGTGCTGTCAGTGGATTGAATCAAGGCATGTGAAGCGTATGGGGTAAACCATGGAAAGCTGTGTAGGTATGTATATTTGCGTGTGTGGACGTATGTATATACATGTGTATGGGGGGGGGGGTTGGGCCATTTTTTTCGTCTGTTTCCTTGCGCTACCTCGCAAACGCGGGAGACAGCGACAAAGTATAAAAAAAAAAATATATATATATATATATATATATATATATGTATATAATTTTTTCATTCATATCACCTTTCTCGCTTAATGAGGCAGAGCCAGGAACAGACGAATAAAGGCCTCACTTGCTCTCGTCCATTCTCTATGTTTCCTGCGTAATGTGCCGAAACCACAGACCTTTCCATGTTTTTCTCCGGCCGATTCATATGCCTTGTTTCGTCCGCTGAAGGCACGTCGACCCTTGTATACCACATTGCTGCAGTTCATTCTATCCCGTGCACGCCTTTCACACTGTTGCATTGTCAGGAGCCGAGTACTAAGAAACTTTTTCTCGTCATTCTTCCATCTCCAATTTGGTTTTCCCCTTCTTTTCCCCTCTTCTTCTGAGCCATAGATCCTCTTTGTCAATCTCCCCTCATTCATATGTCCAAACCATTTCAGCACACCTACTTCATCTCAACCACACTCTTCTTTACTACCACATCCTTTTCTTACCTTACGATTACTTACTCGATCAACTCTCCTCACATAGTGTTCTTAAACATATAATTTCCAACGCATCCATCCTCCTCCGTGCGTTCTTATCCATAGCCCATGTCTCGCATCCACGCAACATCGGTGGGAATACTATACCTTCAAGCATACCCATTTCTGCCCTTGCAGATAGCACCCTCTCTTCCCACACATTCCTCAAACCTCCCGGAACCTTTGCCCCCTCACCCATCGTAAGACTCACCTCCGCTTCCATGTTTTCATTTGCTGCTATGTCCACTCCCAGGTATCTAAAACTCTTCACTTTTCCCAAGTTTTCTCCATTTAAGCTCACGCGTCAAGCAACCCGTCTCTCAGCACTGCTAAATCTAATACCCTTGCCTTCATTCATATTTACTTTCAGACACAAACACACTTCCAAACTCAGACACCAACTTTTGCAGTACCTCACTCGAGACTTCCACCAGTACTGCGTCGTCAGCAAACAACATCTGCCTCACTTCGAAGACCCTACTCACCTCCTAAAGACATAAACACGTGACGTTCACTCTCCGCACCAGTAACATAAACACCAGACCAACGTACAAACTAGATGCACTCAGAACGCTAACTGACGCTAGATTTAAAAAGAAGAGGAATCCCTCAACATCTGATGTAAACAAGTCATCCACTCCATTTCAAACTTAACCTCAGCCACCTGGTCTTCCACCCTCTACAAAGTTGCTAACCACACGAAGTCATTATCTATCTAGGAGCCACAAACATTTATCACCTTCACAAAGAAACAAAGATCTCCCAATATAGACCCACTTAAACATGCTCGGCACCCTGTTCTATGCAACAGCACTCGACCTCTCGACCCAAATAATTCTATAATTGACCACCAACACCTAAGCAGATATAAAAAACCTACTCCTGTTTCACACTTCAGTAACCTCTACTCACAGATCTCCCTACCCCCAACAAACTCAAGAACGAAATAATGCTGAAACAACCCGACAAGCACTAAATAACCGACCTCCCATCTCAGTCTTAAACTCCAACTCATAGATATACACTCATATGAAACGACACTTCCCAGACAAACACGAGTCACACACTCCCAACTTGCACTCTGGATTCCACCCTTTAATACAACTTTACATACACTATTTCAACATATCCCAAAACTATTCATATTCACGAACACTTGCTACTCGGTTGCCTTGCATTGTCTACACAAAGACGCCTACGCATCACAACACCTCATGGCTTGTGGTCCCGATTGATGGACGTGACCAGCTTCCTGCATGTTGCAGGAACCTATGTATATATATATATATATATATATATATATATATATATATATATATATATATATGAGACGGTACGAACAAGTGAATGCCCTAATCAACGGTGTCTCATTAACGCTATGTGCAGTATATATATTTCCGAGCCTAAATCAGGTGCCCATTTTATCGATCAATCCTTTGGGAAGGATGAACAACTGGGTTGACTGTAGTCTAGCTGTTGCAACCAGCATTCGAACCAATGCGGTCGACCTCTGGCGGCTCGTGAAAGCGTCAAGGTCAGCGACTATAGCCGTTACACAACGTAGGTCCATTACTAAGATGCCAGGGAGTCGATTGGCAGTTTCCATGGGGGACCAGAGTGTGGGCGGTCTGTGTCACCCTTCTAGCCAGCAGTGAATTGGAGGGGGGCCTTGCAGTTGTAGGTGTGAGTTCCCGAGAGAGAGAGAGAGAGAGAGAGAGAGAGAGAGAGAGAGAGAGAGAGAGAGAGAGAGAGAGAGAGGAGAGAGAGTGAGAGGTATTTCATCGTTGGTCAAGTGGCTATGTTGTCTGCCTTCTGTTTTCCGTAGTCTGAGTTCAATTCTCGAGCCAGCATTGGTAAAATCGTTGAGATTGATTTACATGTTGACTTTATAAGTTCTGATATATATATATATATATATATATATATATATATATATATATATATATATATATATATATATATATATATATATTATTATTATTATTATTATATATACTCTGTCGCTGTCTCTCGCGTTAGCGAGGTAGCGCAAGGAAACAGACGAAAGAATGGCCCAACCCACCCACATACACATGTACATACACGTCTATACATGTGTATATATCATCCCTGGGGATATGGGAGAAAGAATACTTAACACGTTCCCTGCGTGTCGTAGAAGGTGACTAAAAGGGGAGGGAGCGGGGGCTGGAAATCCTCCCCTCTCGTTTTTAATTTTTCAAAAGAAGGAGCAGAGAAGGGGGCCAAGTGAGGATTTTCCCTCAGAGGCTCAGTCCTTTATTGTTAGCGCTACCTAGCTAACGCGGGAAACGACTAGTATATATATGTATATATATATATATATATATATATATATATATATATATATATATATATATATATATATATATATATATATATTTATATACATATTCACAAGGGGTGAATGAAAAATACTGAAATGTTTTTAAGTAACAGTATGACTACGAAGCAATTTCATCATATGTCACCAAACTGCATATTCATTCTTTTTTTTTAATAACCTTTGTCGTTTTCTTATTTGAATTGGTCCACTGATAACCTCTGTACTTTTTCAAAGCTATTACTAACATTATATCGTGCACATCATCCTCACCATTACATTCGAATTCGCAATCGTGTTTACAATAGACTTCCAGCAGCATTTTCAGCAGTTGAAATCTTGTTACATTTACGTTTCTACTCCAGGTAAATCCTCAGCCTGATTTTCAATAACATGGTGGCATTAGGGATAAGCATAACTTAGTAAGATTTTGGAGCAGATACGTTCGAGGTTTATTCTGCGATACTTTCCAGGCTGCACGCCGAGCTATTGTGGCATTCCAGGGAAGACCTCCTGAGGTAATTTAGGGAGACACTTACACCCGTTTTATGTTGGTCGCAGAGAAGCAGTCACGCTCCTCCCTCGTCCCCAGCCGTGGAGAACAATTGTACCAGCGCATGAAATGCCGAATATACCCCCAGACCTTGTTTAGGTCCCTGATGATTCTCCAGCTACTTGATTTCCAGGTTCCGGGATGACTGACTCGTCTTCTAGGGCTTACATGCAACCCTTGTTTGATAGTTTATCTATTGGAACGTTCACTCTTTCCCTCGAGAGTGAGTGGATCCGATCACTGAGGGACTGTGTTGATGTAAGTGATCTTGTTATTTTCGTTTTCTCAGCACAGTACACGCAAGAGACGCCCCCATCGAGGTTGCAGGCGAACTCTTTGCCGAACTCTGGATTTTTCTCGTACATTTAGCTTGAGATCGTATTCGCTCGGGGGTTTGTCTTTATTGGCGTACTGCTTCGACTTTATCAGGGTTGTATGTCTACTAGTCTGTAAAAAGAAGGAGATATGTTTATATCTGCATGTATGTACTTGGAATCCTATTGTTATTTCAGTATCATATGTGAAAAGAGAGATTTAGTTACACTTCCTACCTTATAAATGACATGTAAGCATGTCTTACCTTGTGCCCCGTAGAGAATCGGGCATTGTGAATCTTGCCTAAGTTTCAAGGTTTTTAAGACGCCATCATTTGTATTCTCAGCCTTCTGAAGCATCGAGATCTTAGACTGTAGAGTGTTTGGTGATGTCTATAACCATCTACCTTTATCAACATTGGTAAGAAAATTTCATATGCTACAAATTCTGTTAAGGATGAAGTACCTTGCCTCAATCGAAGTAAAACGTGGCTTTCCAGGAAGACGACTAGAAGTAACTCAGAGAGATGATTACATAGGTTTTATTGCTGCGAGTGTAATAAAAGAGAGAGAGAGAGAGAGAGAGAGAGAGAGAGAGAGAGAGAGAGAGAGAGAGAGAGAGAGAGACTATAAATGAATTCCAAGATCATCAATGGCATTGTGGTTACGTCATTAACATCCTACCCGGATAAAGGATTTGAGCGCATCTTGAAATATAATCACTTGATTATAAGTGTATCGGTTCTTAAGGTGCCTTGAAGACACTCGCCCGAACCTGTTACTGTTCTTCAGATATAGTGTAATGTTCTCACTCACGGAACTGTAAGATAGTAATTCTTTCCATACTTTATTTCTATGAAGTTCAACCTTCTCTTGTCTCTTCAGTTTCTCTTCTCCTTATCCTTTGCTTCTTTTTTTGTCCTTTAGATCAAGGAATTGCATGGATCATTGTACTCGGCCGATATTCCTTTGTATTCAACTCGGTAGCAGTTCATTAACAATCTTTCAGTCATCATTGTCTGAATCCCAACCGAACATTAACCGCGTTCCAGATGGACCATTAGTTGTACGTCAAGTTGATCAACAACCCCTTATCAAACAGATCACTAGCCAATGAGCCTATTAACTATGTTCCCCGTACATTATGAGCGACATTCAGACATCTGCTTGACGGGGATAATGATTCTGTCTCAAGAAAAACTCAAGTCACTGTCAGGTCTACGTTCTCAACTTAAGTCAAGTTTGAGTCACAATGTGGAGATTTGTTCTCAGCAGATCTAGTTCCAAATTACGTTCCGGTGTTACGGTCTCTGTAGAATATGGTTTCAAACTGTGTATAGAAAAGATCGTGTCTTATGATCGAGGTCACATTATAGGTACATTACAAAGGATGATTCCCCTACATTGTAAGTATAGTAAGATCAGTCATTCAGAACATGTTCTGGGGACTTTGTGAACGGTGACGAAGACTGATCGAGTTAAACATGACCATCTGGCCATGAGCTAGTTTTTTGGGGGTCATTGTATTTGATTGAATAGGAGCTCAGTTCACGGGAATTACTGCAGAATGCATACTGTATTCTGATGGGGATGTAATCCATTTGACTCGATTCTTGTTCCATGGTTCAAACCCAGAAGACTGTAGACCACATTCCAGACAGGTTTTTCCTTCTATGTTGGAGGTGCCAGACGCGAACTGAAGTCCTCATCGAGGCCTTGAGTGAAAGATGAAAAAGTCTAAGGAAGAAAAAGAAGAAGAAAAAGACGATAAGAGGAAAAACATAGAGAAGAAGAAGGAGGAGGAGGAGGAGGAGAAGAAGAAGAAGAAGAAGAAGAAGAAGAAGAAGAAGAAGAAGAAGAAGAAGAAGAAGAAAAAGAAGACGAAAGGGAGGGTGGAGTTGGTAAAATGGACAAAGTGTAGTAGTAGTAGTAGTAGTAGTAGTAGTTTTAGTAGTAGTAGTAGCAAATGAGGGTGCTTAATGGCTTGCTGAGTATTACATGGAGCCCGTTGTCGGGGGTGAGATGAAGTGATATCCATAGAATAAGGGAAAGAAATCAGCTTGTGACGTGGGGTATATTTTGAAATCATATTGACTGTGTTGACCAGTAGGACTGCTTTAGAGTCGCTGTCCAGTAGGATTAGTCTGGACTCGCTAACTAATAGGATCGCTTGGGACTCTCTGATCAGAAAGATTGCTTTGTACTCGTGGATCAGTAGGATTTGCTTTGTACTCATTGATTATTAGAATTGCTTTGGACTCGTTGATCAGTAGGATTGCTCTGGACGCATTAATCATTAGGATTGATTTTGACTCTCTGATTAGTAGGATTACTCTGGACACGTTGATCATTAGGATTGCTTTAGACTTGTGATCAATAGGATTGTTTTAAGCTGATCAGTAGGATTGCTTTGGAGAGGGGGGGAACAAAGGGCTGGAAATCCTTCTCTACTGTATCTGTTCTTTCCAAAAGCAAAAACAAAAGAGGATTAGTCATGGTGAGATTTTCTATTTTCTAGGAGGCATCGTCATCTGTCTCTGATGCGCCCTCCTTGGATCGGGAAGAAGCAACCAGGTAGGATAGAAGACTACTTGTAGGTGGTGCTCCTCAGGGGAGGCTCCGTGTCATTTCGTTTATCCAGCTGGTTGTTGTAATCCAAGAAGCATCACTGAGTCGACTGAAGCGCGAGCTGGTATATGAAGGTGGTGGTCGACGCTGCTCAAGAGTGTGAAAACTGGTTCTTGAAAGGGCTAAATATTTTTTGAAAACTAGTTTGCTTTTATTACATATATATATATATATATATATATATATATATATATATATATATATATATATATATATATATATATATATATATACATTATCTAAATTACCTCGTTATAAGCTAGATATTTGTCTGGGTATGAACGTCAATCTCTTTACACCTCAATCTCGTTTTCAACTTTCGAATCAACTCGTTGAAGTATGTTTTCCAATCTGTGTCAAGCATGACGTGCACCTCGTGGAGCTGTGAGGTACGGCCTACAAGAAAGGAACAGAATCATGGCACAACATACGTCAGCCGTCTGTCAGACAAGTGATCAAATCGCAAAATTAAGTCACGTCTCCTTCAAACCCTCAAAAATAAAACAGAGAATTGTGAGAGGATTCTTAGCAGAAAACACCAACGTGATGGTGATTTCGTTTTCGTGTTTTTGAAGAACTGGTGACTTAAGGGAGGAGTTGAGTCTATAGCTCTTTGTTTCCCAGCTCAGCTACACACTTGCATCTCCAACTCAGTTAAAAGGAACACAAAGGAAATCCAAACGGCACCAGAACAATGAGTATTTTCGAAACGATTTGTAATAGCTGGGGGTTAGATGCATGTGCTGGAAGCCACAAAGAAAACGAAACATAAAGATACGAGGACAGTATGGACTCAGTTAGAAGAAGAAGAAGAAGAAAAAAAAAAGGGAAAAAAAAAGGATCATGGTGGAGAAAACTGTTTTTCTAATGTAACATCAGAGTCGCTAATTATCTCGGTCGTGGACATCAAACCAGCTATTCGTCTGCTCTATTTTCAAGCATAGTTTGCAATTGCTTTTTTTTTTTTTATACTTGCGTTAATAGTCCTCTTAGATTATTTCTATCATTTGTTCTCTTCTATTCAAAAAAGGTTCTTCTGTCTGTCGCTCCGTGCATCCGTCTCCAGTCTGCAGACACGGTGGGGAAGTAGCCAGACTCACTACTTGCCACCACCCTCCCCCATACACACATCTGCCAATAATTCATCCATATCCTTCGGAGGACAGAAATTGCTACCTGCTGGGATGATATATTTTCAGGAAAATATCATATCATTATATGGCTGAGTGGGAAGGTTGTGCCGGTAATATGGGAGTTATGATGAGGGAAATAGTGAGGGAGATTGATTAAAGCAGTGAACATTGCTATTGAGCAGTTCAGGGTGTGGTGGCCAGGGAAGGAGGGAGTGGTGACGATGAGGGAGGGAGTGGTGGTGGTGAGGATAGGTGTGGTGGTAAATGGGAGAGGTAGTGGTAAAGGGACGTGTGTGGTAGTCAGGGAGGAGGAAGGGCGTGGTAGTGGTATGCCATACTATGTGGTGGCCGGAGTGAAAGGGCATGATGATGGTGGTGAGAGAGAGAGGTTGAGGTCGCCCTTCGCAGGAGCAAGGACACGAAGGGCCGGAGGTCACTTAACTGCTAGTCAGAAGTAAGACTGTTGCTGATGAGTTTGTTTCCATTACTACAGGTGAATTGAGATTGAACTAATTTCAAACAGCATCAATGCCTTTGTTGAGTTTCAATAGCAATTGTTAATTCAACCCACTAAACCTTCCGTATTTTAGCCTAATATGATTTCAGGTCATCGAGGTGGCTCTTACAGAGCTTGTTCTCAAACCAGGAATCACTATGTTAGTTAGCCGATATCTTGTCTCTGCTTTATGAGTTTTTACTCAAAGCAAAGTGACCAAAACTGAGCACGGTCTTCAAGACGAGGACGCACAAGTGACTTGTAAAGTCAGGACTAATTTCTTAGAATAGTATTAGAAAACCTTGTTTACGAGGCCTAGAGCTTTGTTTCTTGGCCATCTTTACTGCTCGCTTGGTTGGCTTTATTACACCTAAGACTTCCTCATTAGCTTATTAGCTCAGAGTGATTCAGGTTATAATTTGCCGACTTGTAGAACTTTTGCATTAATCTCTATCAAAGTTTATGTACCACTCATGAGCCACTGTACCAGTTTATCAGGTTGCAGCTGCAGATATTCAGTTTCCGTTGCAAGCTCTACTTCCCAGCTTTGTTTGGGCCACGAATCTTAATATCATACAGCAAGGCCCATAATCATTGTCATCGATACATATCAAAAAAGGGAACTGGTCCCAAGACCATCCCTGCAGCACTCCACTTACGTCGAGCCATTAATCACGACACGCTGTGTGCCATTACTCAACCAATTTTCCAGCCACGTACATATGATAAAGAAACAGATACATTCCATATGGCTTAATGTTTGCTGATTATCTCTGATCACCCACTCTTTCGTACATCGCTTCCGACCAGTGTTTTTTTCATCATATAGATGTTGATCAGTAAGATAAATCAAGTAGATTTGTTAGGTATAAACAGTTGTCTCGAAAACCAGGCTATGACTCGTTGATTGAACGGAAATCCTCTGAATGATTTAGAATCTCGTCTCAACTTATAGTTTCCATACGTTTGGCGACCACAGACACCAGAGCTGATCAGGTGATGAAATCCCTTTAGGGACTTCGTACAGTTTTTAGATATCCCATTTTAAGGTTCGTTCATTGTTATCGGATAGAACTGAGCAGAGCCTGCCGTTATTTGATTAGATTTGATGCTGTTTGATGCTTCGAGTAATAATCTTGATCATCTGTTGTCAATCTGTTGCAAAGGAAGTCATCCACTTGCTATGGAGCCACAGTTAGAACAAGACATGTGTCTTCAACTGTTCATACGAACCAAAACTAAAAATCCAGTCGAAAATATTTGCCATATCATCATAGTCACGAACCAAATCGCCGTTTTCCGTAAGTAATGGATCAGTTAACTTGGTAATGACTCTCTCCCTTCTAACATGACTGCAATTCTTAAGTATTTATTTTGCTAATTTCAGGAATGCACACTTCATATTACCTTTTACTCTGATGAAAAAAAGAAAAAAAAAACTGCTCTTCATGGTAGGTTTTCGTAATCTCTTCTATATAAGTTTGGTAAATACTGTTTTTGAAACTTCAATGCACTATTTTCTCAGACAGTTCTACATTTCAGCGTCATTTGGACAGAATCTAGTACTGGTTATAAACTGATGATAGTGACTCAAACCAGATGTAAAGAGATCAAGATGAGAGGCACAGCCAAAAGAAGCCAGGCTAAGAATATCACCTTGCAGGGAGCCAGTAACGGGAATCCTCGTGTGAGAAGGACTTACTGGTTGACTTAGTGCTCAGCGTCTGTCGTCGAAGAATCTCACCAGGAGCATATAGTCCAGGATGTACGCTATGCATGTCCTGTCGGCAACAACAAAAAAATTATGTCCAAGTTTGCTGAGAGAGAAATACTCAAAAGAAACATCTGTGACACATATTACACTCAAACTGGTGTGTGGCGGCAATGGTTTACTCTCGCTATTTCAGATGTAGCGATTTGCTGGGCAGGGACCTGGTGGGAATAGGGGCAAAAATAGAATCGTATTTGAAATAAAAACATTCGAGTCCCAGAGGAAGACAAGCAGTCGTGGATTTGCTTTATCCTATTAGAAAAGAGAAAGAGATGAACGTAGAGGTTATCTGTGTTGAGATGTAGCCGACCAATCAGAGGGAGGAAGCAGTACTGAAACAAACCAAAGTCATTAAAAAAGATGCGTGAAAAAAAAAGAAAATCTGCAGTGATTGAGCTGAGGAAGATTGAAACGATTAAAGTTAAAACGTATACCGAATGTGGAGGATATAAAGATAGCAAAAGAATTAAGAAAGAAAAGAGAGGTTCGGATTGTGAGAATGTCTGACATAACGTTCTATTACTTTATTTACAAGAGGGTAACTGCACACATTACACGTTCACTTCCCTCGCCCTACACTCACATATTTCAGTTGATCATGCACGTGAAAAATGTCACATGAGATTAGACATACCTAGCATTTAGCTGATGCTTGAATGATCACACAAATGATGGCCACAATTTCAGTCGACATGACGAAGTTTAGATAGATTAATGTGTACGTTTAAAAACAAAAAAAGAAGGGATCTACAATCCTCTTATATACTTAAGGTCATTAAACTTTAACGTTACCAAAATAAACGCGTTTTCCTGCAAGCACCGGCCAGGTTTGATTACACCTGGGTTTTTACACTGAATAATATGACCTTTAGAATTACAATGACCAAAAAACAAAAGAGACAGATATCTTGGAGTAGCTTCTGCGACGGTTTTAATTGTTTGGACAAAGATAATCCAACTTCCATGCCGAGACCGATGGAGGTTTCAGAAACCAGTGTAACATGTAGTGTTAAAGTCTTCGTGATGATCAGATCCTTTTTCTCGGGTATTATGATCAACCGAACTTTGGCTTGGAGAAAATATACTATGCCAGTCATGCGCGTCTGTTCCTGCATGACGACTCCACCACGTCATAAATACTGGTCAGGATCTGGCTTTTGGTCTTAAGGTTTGGGTTGTTTTGACCGGAGATTATATGTACATGTCATGATAAAAAGATATATATATATATATATATATATATATATATATATATATATATATATATATATATATATATATATATATATTTTTTTTTTTATACTTTGTCGCTGTCTCCCGCGTTTGCGAGGTAGCGCAAGGAAACAGACGAAAGAAATGGCCCAACCCCCCCCCCCCCCCATACACATGTATATACATACGTCCACACACGCAAATATACATACCTACACAGCTTTCCATGGTTTACCCCAGACGCTTCACATGCCTTGATTCAATCCACTGACAGCACGTCAACCCCGGTATACCACATCGCTCCAATTCACTCTATTCCTTGCCCTCCTTTCACCCTCCTGCATGTTCAGGCCCCGATCACACAAAATCTTTTTCACTCCATCTTTCCACCTCCAATTTGGTCTCCCTCTTCTCCTCGTTCCCTCCACCTCCGACACATATATCCTCTTGGTCAATCTTTCTTCACTCATTCTCTCCATGTGCCCAAACCACTTCAAAACACCCTCTTCTGCTCTCTCAACCACGCTCTTTTTATTTCCACACATCTCTCTTACCCTTACGTTACTCACTCGATCAAACCACCTCACACCACACATTGTCCTCAAACATCTCATTTCCAGCACATCCATCCTCCTGCGCACAACTCTATCCATAGCGCACGCCTCGCAACCATACAACATTGTTGGAACCACTATTCCTTCAAACATACCCATTTTTTGCTTTCCGAGATAATGTTCTCGACTTCCACACATTCTTCAAGGCCCCCAGAATTTTCGCCCCCTCCCCCACCCTATGATCCACTTCCGCTTCCATGGTTCCATCCGCTGCCAGATCCACTCCCAGATATCTAAAACACTTCACTTCCTCCAGTTTTTCTCCATTCAAACTCACCTCCCAATTGACTTGACCCTCAACCCTACTGTACCTAATAACCTTGCTCTTATTCACATTTACTCTTAACTTTCTTCTTCCACACACTTTACCAAACTCAGTCACCAGCTTCTGCAGTTTCTCACATGAATCAGCCACCAGCGCTGTATCATCAGCGAACAACAACTGACTCACTTCCCAAGCTCTCTCATCCCCAACAGACTTCATACTTGCCCCTCTTTCCAGGACTCTTGCATTTACCTCCCTAACAACCCCATCCATAAACAAATTAAACAACCATGGAGACATCACACACCCCTGCCGCAAACCTACATTCACTGAGAACCAATCACTTTCCTCTCTTCCTACACGTACACATGCCTTACATCCTCGATAAAAATATATATATATATATATATATATATATATATATATATATATATATATATATATATATATATATATATATATGTAACATTACATTTCAGGAATCCTGATTTGCAGTGCTCGACTTAAAAAAATAGATTGAAAAAAGAGATAGATCAATGCTTCTGATATTCTGCTTAAGAAAATAGATAAACAAAGGGTTCAATGCTTCAGATATTCACACGACAGAGTAAAGGCCGTAAAGGGAGCTGGAGATTAAGCAGAGACGTTGACACGCGTCAAACACGTAAGGAAATCAACCAGACACACAGGTGAGCCACTGGTCTCCTCAGGAGAGAGAGAGAGAGAGAGAGAGAGAGAGAGAGAGAGAGAGAGAGAGAGAGAGAGAGAGAGAGAGATAATTGCTTCAAGGATTTTGGTACAAGATGTGTCCGTAGTAGCACAGAAGACATCAGACGATCCGCTCCAGCACTGCCACCGTTCTAATACCTGACGATTTTTCTGGGACAACTTGGCACTAACATCTTCACACGACAACGGGAGCTTGAGTAGGAGGACTTGGCTTGGTACATATCAGTAGGGACTGTCCTGGGTGGCGAATGACCTAAGGAAATGGTGTGAGTGTGGCGAAGATCAAACTGTAAATAGGGTTAGATGGATGAAGCTGCTGTAGTATAGGGCGTGTGTAGGATGGTTAGGTTCGTAGGAAGATGAAATTTGAAAACCAGTGTGGGCACGGAGGCAAAGGAAACCGGTCTGAAAGTTGGATATATCTATCTACATCTCTCTCTCTCTCACTCTCTCTTTCTCTCTCTCTCTCTCTCTCTCTCTCTCTCTCTCCCTATATATATATATATATATATATATATATATATATATATATATATATATATATATATATTGATACATATATATATATATATATATATATATATATATATATATATATTGATACAGTGGTGAAATTGATGAGAACTGCTATTGACGTTTGTGTGAATAAATTGTACATTTCCTTTTCCATAGCCAGAGGTTGAACCATTATGTGACATTCATTTTTTTCATTCATTTCAAGCTAAAAGTTTGTTTTCTAAATTGTTTCTTACATTTTTCATATGTATATATATGTATGTGTGTGTGTGTGTGTGTATGTGCGTATGTGTGTGTATGTGTGTGTGTGTGTATATGTATATATATATGTATATTATCCCTGGGGATAGGGGTGAAAGAATACTTCCCACGTATTCCTCGCGTGTCGTAGAAAGCGACTAGAGGGGACGGGAGCGGGGGGCCGGAAATCCTCCCCTCCTTGTATTAACTTTCTAAAATGGGAAACAGAAGAAGGAGTCACGCGGGGAGTGATCATCCTCCTCGAAGGCTCAGAGTGGGGTGCCTAAATGTGTGTGGATGTAACCAAGATGTGAAAAAAGGAGAGATAGGTAGTATGTTTGAGGAAAGGAACCTGGATGTTTTGGCTCTGAGTGAAACGAAGCTCAAGGGTAAAGGGGAAGAGTGGTTTGGAAATGTCTGGGGAGTGAAGTCAGGGGTTAGTGAGAGGACAAGAGCAAGGGAAGGAGTAGCAATACTCCTGAAACAGGAGTTGTGGGAGTATGTGATAGAATGTAAGAAAGTAAATTCTCGATTAATATGGGTAAAATTGAAAGTTGATGGAGAGAGGTGGGTGATTATTGGTGCATATGCACCTGGGCATGAGAAGAAAGATCATGAGAGGCAAGTGTTTTGGGAGCAGCTGAATGAGTGTGTTAGCGGTTTTGATGCACGAGACCGGGTTATAGTGATGGGTGATTTGAATGCAAAGGTGAGTAATGTGGCAGTTGAGGGAATAATTGGTATGCATGGGGTGTTCAGTGTTGTAAATGGAAATGGTGAAGAGCTTGTAGATTTATGTGCTGAAAAAAGGACTGATGATTGGGAATACCTGGTTTAAAAAGCGAGATATACATAAGTATACTTATGTAAGTAGGAGAGATGGCCAGAGAGCGTTATTGGATTACGTGTTAATTGAGAGGCGTGCGAAAGAGAGACTTTTGGATGTTAATGTGCTGAGAGGTGCAACTGGAGGGATGTCTGATCATTATCTTGTGGAGGCTAAAGTGAAGATTAGTATGGGTTTTCAGAAAAGAGGAGTGAATGTTGGGGTGAAGAAGGTGGTGAGAGTAAGTGAGCTTGGGAAGGAGACCTGTGTGGGGAAGTACCAGGAGAGACTGTGTACAGAATGGAAAAAGGTGAGAACAATGGAAGTAAGGGGAGTGGGGGAGGAATGGGATGTATTTAGGGAATCGGTGATGGATTGCGCAAAAGATGCTTGTGGCATGAGAAGAGTGGGAGGTGGGCTGTTTAGAAAGGGTAGTGAGTGGTGGGATGAAGAAGTAAGAGTATTAGTGAAAGAGAAGAGAGAGGCATTTGGACGATTTTTGCAGGGAAAAAATGCAATTGAGTGGGAGAAGTATAAAAGAAAGAGACAGGAGGTCAAGAGAAAGGTGCAAGAGGTGAAAAAAAGGGCAAATGAGAATTGGGGTGAGAGACTATCAGTAAATTTTAGGGAGAATAAAAAGATGTTCTGGAAGGAGGTAAATAGGGTGCGTAAGACAAGGGAGCAAATGGGAACTTCAGTGAAGGGCGTAAATGGGGAGGTGATAACAAGTAGTGGTGATGTGAGAAGGAGATGGAATGAGTATTTTGAAGGTTTGTTGAATGTGTCTGATGACAGAGTGGCAGATATAGGGTGTTTTGGTCGAGGTGGTGTGCAAAGTGAGAGGGTTAGGGTAAATGATTTGGTAAACAGAGAAGAGGTAGTAAAAGCTTTGCGGAAGATGAAAGCCGGCAAGGCAGCAGGTTTGGATGGTATTGCAGTGGAATTTATTAAAAAAGGGGGTGACTGTATTGTTGACTGGTTGGTAAGGTTATTTAATGTATGTATGACTCATGGTGAGGTGCCTGAGGATTGGCGGAATGCGTGCATAGTGCCATTGTACAAAGGCAAAGGGGATAAGAGTGAGTGCTCAAATTACAGAGGTATAAGTTTGTTGAGTATTCCTGGTAAATTATATGGGAGGGTATTGATTGAGAGGGTGAAGGCATGTACAGAGCATCAGATTGGGGAAGAGCAGTGCGGTTTCAGAAGTGGTAGAGGATGTGTGGATCAGGTGTTTGCTTTGAAGAATGTATGTGAGAAATACTTAGAAAAGCAAATGGATTTGTATGTAGCATTTATGGATCTGGAGAAGGCATATGATAGAGTTGATAGAGATGCTCTGTGGAAGGTATTAAGAATATATGGTGTGGGAGGCAAGTTGTTAGAAGCAGTGAAAAGTTTTTATCGAGGATGTAAGGCATGTGTACGTGTAGGAAGAGAGGAAAGTGATTGGTTCTCAGTGAATGTAGGTTTGCGGCAGGGGTGTGTGATGTCTCCATGGTTGTTTAATTTGTTTATGGATGGGGTTGTTAGGGAGGTAAATGCAAGAGTCCTGGAAAGAGGGGCAAGTATGAAGTCTGTTGGGGATGAGAGAGCTTGGGAAGTGAGTCAGTTGTTGTTCGCTGATGATACAGCGCTGGTGGCTGATTCATGTGAGAAACTGCAGAAGCTGGTGACTGAGTTTGGTAAAGTGTGTGGAAGAAGAAAGTTAAGAGTAAATGTGAATAAGAGCAAGGTTATTAGGTACAGTAGGGTTGAGGGTCAAGTCAATTGGGAGGTGAGTTTAAATGGAGAAAAACTGGAGGAAGTGAAGTGTTTTAGATATCTGGGAGTGGATCTGTCAGCGGATGGAACCATGGAAGCGGAAGTGGATCATAGGGTGGGGGAGGGGGCGAAAATTTTGGGAGCCTTGAAGAATGTGTGGAAGTCGAGAACATTATCTCGGAAAGCAAAAATGGGTATGTTTGAAGGAATAGTGGTTCCAACAATGTTGTATGGTTGCGAGGCGTGGGCTATGGATAGAGTTGTGCGCAGGAGGATGGATGTGCTGGAAATGAGATGTTTGAGGACAATGTGTGGTGTGAGGTGGTTTGATCGAGTAAGTAACGTAAGGGTAAGAGAGATGTGTGGAAATAAAAAGAGCGTGGTTGAGAGAGCAGAAGAGGGTGTTTTGAAATGGTTTGGGCACATGGAGAGAATGAGTGAGGAAAGATTGACCAAGAGGATATATGTGTCGGAGGTGGAGGGAACGAGGAGAAGAGGGAGACCAAATTGGAGGTGGAAAGATGGAGTGAAAAAGATTTTGTGTGATCGGGGCCTGAACATGCAGGAGGGTGAAAGGAGGGCAAGGAATAGAGTGAATTGGAGCGATGTGGTATACAGGGGTTGACGTGCTGTCAGTGGAGTGAATCAAGGCATGTGAAGCGTCTGGGGTAAACCATGGAAAGCTGTGTAGGTATGTATATTTGCGTGTGTGGACGTGTGTATGTACATGTGTATGGGGGGGGGTTGGGCCATTTCTTTCGTCTGTTTCCTTGCGCTACCTCGCAAGCGCGGGAGACAGCGACAAAGTATTAAAAAAAAAAAAAAAAAAAAAATATATATATTTGTGTGTCTGTGTGTGTGTGTGTGTGCAGTCCCGGCGAACCTTTTATAGGGCTTCTGCAGCATCGAGGCTGCACTTCTATGCTTCTATCAGGAACACTGAAATAATGGACTCCTTAGGAGAAAAAGTTCTCCACGAGACAGTACTGCTTTTCGTCCACTGATTATGTTACAGCCTCGCAGACGCTAACCTCTCAGTGATGGTATATTGAGACCCCATAACACACACACACACACACACACACACACACGTTGACACATGTGGTGAGAGGTTCTGCGAAATTTTCAGTAAGGTAGTAGAAACACGTTTACCTGAAGTTCAAATGAGAAGGAAATAGTTGGAAAGAGGAGAGAATGGTTAAATAAAAGATTTCAGAAAGCAAAAAGAGTTCCAAGAAGCACAGTGTCGAAGATATAGACGGCACTCTAGCCAGCCAGAATTTGTAAGGAATGAATATAGCAGGATGAGAAAGGAAGAATAAAAAGACTCTAGAAAGAACAGTATGGACAAGGTAGGAGGGAATCTAAACTTTCTCCATAATCATCAGGATTCATTTGTCAGTGAAAGAATAGCTAATCAGGCTAAAGGGATTCAGACGGAGGAATTGCAAGGGTAATTTAAGAATATGAGAGGAACTGAATAAGAGGATCGGAAGTGTTTTCACGTGGAAAAGACAACCATAACCCTAACACTTAGGAGCTAGAATGGGGGAGGAGGTTTTAGAAACCATCGAGATATCTGGAAAAGATATTAACACAATACTTAAAAGTCATGACCCGTGCAACAATGTCACCGTATATGCTGAAGATGTGTGAAGATACGCAAGGCGAATTATTTGAAGGACTAATGATCAAGATGTCGCTGGGGTGAGGCAGAGTGCCAAGGACATGGAACAGAGCACACGTCATACTTATCTATAAGAATGGAAACCAAGAAAATTGCTGTATCACAGCTCAGTCTCCTTAAACGAGTGTGATCTGTAAGGTACTGAAATACTATTGGAAAGCAAGTGGTTGTTTTCCTACAAAGGAAGAATGACCTAAGATTCAAAGCAATGAGGATGGGACAAAGCAATCAAGGCCTCCATATGATAATTAAGTACCAGAAAGTGAGTTCCAGGATTTTGTGTGTGGAATGGAACTGTGAGTCGATTTCTCTAACCTGTTGCCAGAGTCCTATATTAGGAGGGTGGTTGAGGAGACAAACTACCTTTAGGCTAATATCAGAATAACTTTCAGTACATGGACAAGGAAGTAATTAGCAAGCTGTTCATAGTCTACATGCGGTCAAAACTAGAATTGGCTTCTCAATTTGGTCGTCGTACCTAAGGAAGCACAGAGTTAATAGAGAACGTCCAGAGGAGGGCAAAAAAAGATGGGGCTAGAAGTAAGAGAGCCAAGTAATAGGGAAAGGCCACAGGCTTTATATTTGCCAATTTTAGGAAAGAGAAAAATGAAGGGCAACCTGATTACAATCTTTATGTTTCCAAAAAAGACTGATAACGTAGACAGTTAACAGTTCTTCGAGAGATGTAGGGATAGATCAAACAGAGAACATAACATGAAATTAAGCAAAAAAAAAACGTTTTGATAAGGATACAAAGAAGAACATTTGTAGCATAAGAACAGGAGATGAGTGGAATAGAATGGCTCAGGACATGGTGAATGCCGACAGCATACGAAAGTTTAAAAAAGTTTGATCGTAAAGAATGTTCAAAGATGAGGCTCAACGAGAGTAAAACTCCCTCCTCGTACAGTACACATTGGCAATTTTACAAATCGGTTACCAAATAATGAATAATCTTACAAAGAAATGGTAGAAGGGAAAGAGTTGCTCAGTCGGAACTCTGTAAACAGTTGCTTAGGTTTAGGTTAATACAAAGTCAGCTGAGATCGTCATGTTCTCATAGAAATCAGCGCCAGTTCGCATTCAGTTCATTGCGGTTATAGCTTGAGAGCTGCAACTCCACCCGCGGAAGAGGGATCTCAGATGACCGGAGGTGAGCATGGCGAGGCTAGTGCACTGGCTTCAACCCGAATGTCGGATGTCAGATGATGGATGAGATGATGCGGTGAGGATCAGCTTGGTGAGTGCCTCCCGTTACCTGTAGGAAGGACCAAACATGATGATCTTACATGCCCATTTCTGCATCTGTTCTTCGAGTTCCTTGTGTGTAATGGATGCGTAGGGAAGATATCGTGATGTCAATGACGTGGATAAACACACAAAGAAAAATACATTCGCCCCAAGAAAATGCAAAGTAATGAGGACCGGACAAGGTGGAAAATCCTGTGGTATAACTTATGGAGCAAGAACATGCTGCATAGAGAGGAAGGAGTGTTGCTCGCGAATGTGAGAAAGAAGCCGAATGTAATTTGTAATGACAAACCAGAGAACGAAACCTAGTCTCTCATAGATCTTGAGTTTAAGGCTTTGAACAGTGAAAAGATGAACTTCAAAGTGATGTACAGACCCTGCTCCAGAAAACAAGGAATCCAATTATGTGTTTTATAAAAGAAGAATGAGGAGATAAAGAAGGACTTAATAGAATGATTTCAATAAGTCATCAGCAAATCTTCAACCTCAGAAGAATAATAGAAGCGTAGCAAATGATTTGGGTTAGATAAAAGTTTTTTCCTTCATCCAATTGTAGATCAGCCAACCAAGAGTAATGATGTCCCTGACTTAGTATCAAATATATATATATATATATATATATATATATATATATATATATATATATATATATATATATATATATATATATATACACACACACACACACACCCCGGTATACCGGGGTCGACGTGCTGTCAGTGGATAGAGCCAGGGCATTTGGGATAAACCATGGAAAGTTTTGTTGGGCCTGGATGTGGAAAGGGAGCTGTGGTTTCGATATATTATACATGAAACTAGAGACTGAGTGTGAACGAATGAGGGGGTGCTATTTCATGTGTGGCGGGGTGGTGGCGAGAATGGATGAAGGCAGTATGTACGAATATGTACATGTGTATATATGTATATGTCTGTGTATGTATATGTACGTATACGTTGAAATGTATAGGTATGTATATGTGCGTGTGTGGGCATTTATGTATATACATGTGTATGTGGGTGGGTTGGGCCATTCTTTCGTTTGTTTCCTTGCGCTACCTCGCTAACGCGGGAGACAGGGACAAAGTATAATGAAAAAATATCATATATATATATATATATATATATATATATATATATATATTTAGATAGATAGATAGATACATGAATAAGTAGTAACTTAGTCATCGAAAAAGTGACATGATCCCAGCAAATTACATTTGGAAAGAATGATAGCCGATGTGAATAGGTCTGTAGCCTATAATGACAAATGCAAAGCCATCATTAAGAGTGTATCAATTTCTTACATTAATGCAGGCAGTAGAAAGCGTCACAAACGTGCTAGAAACGCCCAGCTTCTTGAGAGAGACACTGAGGAAGATAACTTGACGCAAAAAAAGAAAATTCAGTTGGCGGAGATCATACATTATAGCCAGAAGTTCAACCCCAATAGTTCAACAGGCCCAGTTGACCTTTCGCTGCAGGTTTTTTAAAGGAGGTAAGTTGAGAGATGGCTTTTACGGTGTTGAAAACTACGCAGTAAATCATTGCCAAGGTGGAGAAAAGTCTTCGAGGACTGGCAACTGGTGAATGTCACTCCAATATCTAAGAAACAATAATGAAAAAAAAAGATATTCATTAGTCTCACATCAGTACTTCAGAAAATAATGGAAAGTCTAGTTCAAGTCTGAACAAAAAAAGAATTGAATAACAATCAGTAAACATAATTTCAATAATGATAAATGATTTCATTAGTAATAAATCCTTTCCCACCATTTGATTGGCTGTTGAGAGGGAGGAAAGAGATAAGAAGAGAATGAGGGAGGAAGGAGAAAGGAGCGGAGGAGAATAAGGAGGAAAAGATACACGAACATGGGCAAGAGAAACAGCATCGGCAGCAGTAGTAGTGAAAGAAATAAGAGATGTGGAGAATAGGATCAAGGGAAGAAGCAAAGAAGAAAAAAAAAAAAGGCGTGAAGAGAAAACGTAGAAGAAAAGAGAAAACAGGAAAAGCAAAATAGAAAAATAATGAAGTAGAAGTGCGTCAAATTTATAGTGAGAGAATAATGATAAAGAAATGAGATTGAGATAATCCTGATAAACATAGAGCCAAATAGATGATGATGACACCATGGAAAGTAGTAATTACAAAGATGAGGAGAGAAAAGATGCTCCCCAGGATAATGATGATACAGATGAGAACACTCAAATTTATGTTGGATTGTCGACCATGTTTTCATCCACTGCTTGGCGCTTTGCATTTTATTACCTTAACTTTTTCTCTCCTCTTTAGCACACCGTCTCTCTCTCTCTCTCTCTCTCTCTCTCTCTCTCTCTCTCTCTCTCTCTCTCTCTCTCTCTCTCTCTTATTACCTTTCATTAATCCTGGACTCTTAACCCCTACTTTCATTTTTTTCCCCTTCTAAGTCATATCTTTTTTAACCTGTTCTTCGTTCTCGCTGCTGTCATCTGCACTCCCCTTTTGATGTTCTTACCTTCCATCATGCATTACGTCTCTCCAGAACACCACTCCGTTATTTTCTCTCTCAATCCCATACATTCATTCTTTCCCTTCTCACAAAGCTTGCATAACTCTCCATCCACGTTTATCCCCCTCAGCATCTCATTCCTCCTTCTCTCCTCTTTCTCCATCTAACTTCCATCCTTCGTTAAACTTACCTTCGCACATTCAACCGACCTACCTTGGATGATCATCCACCTACCTTGCATGATCCTCTTCTCGAAGTGACGTATTGGATCCATCCACCCGTAATACACTCCCTTTGTTGAGGCTCTCAGTGGACCATGATCGATGGGGTTCGATGCCGTGAAGGCTTAAGAAGCACTACTTCCTTGTGTTAGATAATGATCTCCCTCACACTGACCAAGGTAAAAGAAAAATGATTATTCCTTTATAGTTCAGCCCAGGTAATGCTGCTTCGGCCGTACGTGATTTTGCTTTTCGACTATTAATATGGCAATAGGGAACGAAAGCACTGACTAGTGTGAGAGGAAAGTTAGTGATGAGATACATAAAAGTCCATGAATTAGAGCAAGTTAATCAGCGTACACGACTCTCTCTCTCTCTCTCTCTCTCTCTCTCTCTCTCTCTCTCTCTCTCTCTCTCTCTCTTTCATACACACACACACACACGGGCCTCCATGGTGTAGTGGTTAACGTTACTGTCACCATGGGTCCACCAGGGGTTCGAATCCTCGGCCCAGCACTCGGCTCACTTACAACCCAGGTATTCATTATTCCCTCGATACAGGTCGATAAATGAGTACCTGGCTTAGGTTAGGTATGTGTGTGTGTGTGTGTGTGTGTGTGTGTGTATGTGTGTGTGTGTGTGTGTGTGTGTGTGTGTGTGTGTGTGTGTGCACATAGGAGTACTGATATGATACGTATGACAGTCAAAGCAACACGAGTGTCACATTCTCTCCACGTAGACCACAAATAGTACTCATACAAACAAACACAGATATGCACACGAACAGTGAAAACATAAGGGAACATTCAGTAATCATCTTTGGGATGGAGATTTTCAGACCAAGGGATATATCTGACTAGGCTAAAGAAACTTGCTGACCGAGTGGAATTCAGTGAAGTATTCACTAAGGGTGACGAAACAAAGGAAGAACGAGACAGATGTAAGGAATATTGACAGAAGGAAAACAAGAAAAGAGGAAAAGAGATGTCATAAGTTACATCAGTATCTGACGGAAGATCATGTCTATGAATGCCCATGGACTGGTATTATATGGAAAAGAGCGAGGATTAAAGGACCGAATTAGGGAAATACAGCAGATATGGTTGGAGTATTGGATACAATACTCACGAAAGAGATTAGATCTTACCTAATCTATCCCAAAGGATGTATGATAACGAGGAGGAAAAGAGATGACAAAAAGAGAGGATTGGATCTCTTGATAAAGGACGCCAAGTTTTAAGAAGTACTGATGGATGACCTATTCAGACGGTACATAATGGAAAGAGCAAGTGTAACAAAGAGTTTCATGGTGGTGTTGATGAATTACCGTTCTTCATTTGGTTTGAATGAACTGGTTGAAATATGCAAAGAATAAACAATGAAGTAGCATTCAGCATGATATTCGAAGTAGAGAGACACGCACTCCTCAGACATGGTAAAGCCTTAAGAATGGAGTACTTCAATTGTAAATATATAGGCTAAGAGAATTCAGATTCTCCTGAAGACATAGTGTCACAGAGACAAAGAAGTTTGGAATTTATACAAGGTATGCTCTGTATCAGTATGTCATTGAGCACACAAGTATCAGAGGGATTGATGCATTATCATCAGATCTTATCCTTACACATGATAAGGCGGAAAGTGAGAACATCATATATGATACACCAATATGCGAAAGTGATCATGTAATGCTTAAGTGTGATTACGTGGTTCAGAAGGACATGGAAAGATCAGAGAGGAACTAAGACTGAAGCGACAACATTTTCTTTTGAAAAGTTGCTTATTGTGGAAGGCTGTGTAAAATCTGAAGTGAAAGATTTCAGACTTTGGCGCCTTTATCTGCAGATGAGATCGAAAGGTCAAGAGAGAGAGAGAGAGAGAGAGAGAGAGAGAGAGAGAGAGAGAGAGAGAGAGAGAGAGAGAGAGAGATGTTTCATTAAAGATGTCAAAAAGAAAAAGAGCTCGTGGATGGTCTGTGCAAGGGATTTAGATAGCTCGACAGCCGATAGGTATTTGAAAAGTTTAAAAAAATAAGAAACGAGTGTAATGAGATGGTGAGGGATTAGGAGCTGAGAAACTTTAGATAGAATACGATGGGTAAAACAGGGGATACTTCAAAACCTTTTTCCATTTATCCATCAGAAGTGTATCATTGGTTAAAGAGCAGCCATTTAGCCTAAGAGTTTTAAAGGGAAGAGTTGTGTAACAATATTCAGATATAGGCCAGGAGCAGAAACACAGGTTCAACAATGTTTTCACCGTGGAAGGCATAAGTGTTTATACCTACGAGACAGAATAGGCATATCTTAGAAAGCACTGAAGTGGTTAGAAAAGACATAAGCCATGATCAATAAAAGATTTAGGCTGCTGATCAAGTTTCTCTGCACATGCTGGAGAAACGTGCTGATACGCTTGACAGGCCGCTGGAAATACTGGAGAAAGCTGTAATGCCAATGGAGTAGAAGACATATATCATATCTTCCTTTAAGAAAAAAACCCTCAAAATTGTGTATAGCTGCAGACGAGCTTCTGTGATGAATGTGATTATGTAAAACACTGGAAGTGAAAAGCAAATGGATCATTACTTGTATAGGGGATACCCAGTGAGGCACAACACTTCATCAGGGAAACGAGATCATATAAAACAGATTTCTGAAACAACTATAGAAAAAAGAGTTCCGGTCTAGACCAATGAGACAGATGGGTGGACTGTGGTCTCCTATGCGCTCAAACGCACCAGAAGTTGATAAGAAACTAGGCAGGAATACTCGAGAGACTCATCATTAGGCAAGGAATAAATTGCATCTGTCAAAGGATTCTCCTTCAAGTGGATTGGGTTCACCCACCAGTGGCATGCTGAAGAGCTCAATCCTGGAATCGTTGCTCCTCCTGATGTATGTAAATCGCTTGCGAGAATGACT
>NC_092241.1:26292296-26297296 GCF_036320965.1 Panulirus ornatus
GAACAAGGACTGAAAAGACCACGTCAACAGCAAACCACGGTATGAAAGAATTTTTTCGAGGCCATCGATGCGTAGGTCATTGCACAGCCACCAACTACATGCTCTAATGATATATATATCTATATCTATCTATCTATCTATCTATCTATCTATCTATCTATCTATATATGTATATATATATATTCCGATGAGCCCAGGGGGGAAAATGAAACACGATAAGTTCCCAAGTGCACTTTCGTGTAATAATCACATCATCAGGGGAGACACAAGAGAGAAATATAACAGTCAGTTAATATACAACGAAAAGACGTAGCTAGGACGTCATTTGGTAAACATGCGATTGTCCCAAGACAATATATATATATATATATATATATATATATATATATATATATATATATATATATATATATATATATATATATATTTTTTTTTTTTTTTTTTATACTTTGTCGCTGTCTCCCGCGTCTGCGAGGTAGCGCAAGGAAACAGACGAAAGAAATGGCCCCACCCCCCCCCCCCATACACATGTACATACACACGTCCACACACGGAAATATACATACCTACACAGCTTTCCATGGTTTACCCCAGACGCTTCACATGCCTTGCTTCAATCCACTGACAGCACGTCAACCCCTGTATACCACATGACTCCAATTCACTCTATTTCTTGCCCTCCTTTCACCCTCCTGCATGTTCAGGCCCCGATCACACAAAATCTTTTTCACTCCATCTTTCCACCTCCAATTTGGTCTCCCTCTTCTCCTCGTTCCCTCCACCTCCGACACATATATCCTCTTGGTCAATCTCTCCTCACTCATTCTCTCCATGTGCCCAAACCATTTCAAAACACCCTCTTCTGCTCTCTCAACTACGCTCTTTTTATTTCCACACATCTCTCTTACCCTTACGTTACTTACTCGATCAAACCACCTCACACCACACATTGTCCTCAAACATCTCATTTCCAGCACATCCATCCTCCTGCGCACATCTCTATCCATAGCCCACGCCTCGCAACCATACAACATTGTTGGAACCACTATTCCCTCAAACATACCCATTTTTGCTTTCCGAGATAATGTTCTCGACTTCCACACATTTTTCAAGGCTCCCAAAATTTTCGCCCCCTCCCCCACCCTATGATCCACTTCCGCTTCCATGGTTCCATCCACTGCCAGATCCACTCCCAGATATCTAAAACACTTCACTTCCTCCAGTTTTTCTCCATTCAAACTCGCCTCCCAATTGACTTGACCCTCAACCCTACTGTACCTAATAACCTTGCTCTTATTCACATTTACTCTTAACTTTCTTCTTCCACACACTTTACCAAACTCAGTCACCAGCTTCTGCAGTTTCTCACATGAATCAGCCGCCAGCGCTGTATCATCAGCGAACAACAACTGACTCACTTCCCAAGCTCTCTCATCCCCAACAGACTTCATACTTGCCCCTCTTTCCAAAACTCTTGCATTTACCTCCCTAACAACCCCATCCATAAACAAATTAAACAACCATGGAGACATCACACACCCCTGCCGCAAACCTACATTCACTGAGAACCAATCACTTTCCTCTCTTCCTACACGTACACATGCCTTACATCCTCGATAAAAACTTTTCACTGCTTCTAACAACTTTCCTCCCACACTATATATTCTTAATACCTTCCACAGAGCATCTCTATCAACTCTATCATATGCCTTCTCCAGATCCATAAATGCTACATACAAATCCATTTGCTTTTCTAAGTATTTCTCACATACATTCTTCAAAGCAAACACCTGATCCACACATCCTCTACCACTTCTGAAACCACACTGCTCTTCCCCAATCTGATGCTCTGTACATGCCTTCACCCTCTCAATCAATACCCTCCCATATAATTTACCAGGAATACTCAACAAACTTATACCTCTGTAATTTGAGCACTCACTCTTATCCCCTTTGCCTTTGTACAATGCACTATGCACGCATTCCGCCAATCCTCAGGCACCTCACCATGAGTCATACATACATTAAATAACCTTACCAACCAGTCAATAATACAGTCACCCCCTTTTTTAATAAATTCTACTGGAATACCATCCAAACCTGCTGCCTTGCCGGCTTTCATCTTCCGCAAAGCTTTCACTACCTCTTCTCTGTTTACCAAATCATTTTCCCTAACCCTCTCACTTTGCACACCACCTCGACCAAAACACCCTATATCTGCCACTCTATCATCACACACATTCATATATATATATATGTAGGTTTGCGGCAGGGGTGTGTGATGTCTCCATGGTTGTTTAATTTGTCTATGGATGGGGTTGTTAGGGAGGTGAATGCAAGAGTTTTGGAAAGAGGGGCAAGTATGAAGTATGTTGGGGATGAGAGAGCTTGGGAAGTGAGTCAGTTGTTGTTCGCTGATGATACAGCGCTGGTGGCTGATTCATGTGAGAAACTGCAGAAGCTGGTGACTGAGTTTAGTAAAGTGTGTGAAAGAAGAAAGTTAAGAGTAAATGTGAATAAGAGCAAGGTTATTAGGTACAGTAGGGTTGAGGGTCAAGTCAATTGGGAGGTAAGTTTGAATGGAGAAAACTGGAGGAAGTGAAGTGTTTTAGATATCTGGGAGTGGATCTGGCAGCGGATGGAACCATGGAAGCGGAAGTGGATCATAGGGTGGGGGGAGGGGGCGAAAATCCTGGGAGCCTTGAAGAATGTGTGGAAGTCGAGAGCATTATCTCGGAAAGGAAAAATGGGTATGTTTGAAGGAATAGTGGTTCCAACAATGTTGTATGGTTGCGAGGCGTGGGCTATGGATAGAGTTGTGCGCAGGAGGATGGATGTGCTGGAAATGAGATGTTTGAGGACAATGTGTGGTGTGAGGTGGTTTGATCGAGTAAGTAACGTAAGGGTAAGAGAGATGTGTGGAAATAAAAAGAGCGTGGTTGAGAGAGCAGAAGAGGATGTTTTGAAGTGGTTTGGGCACATGGAGAGAATGAGTGAGGAAAGATTGACCAAGAGGATATATGCGTCGGAGGTGGAGGGAACGAGGAGAAGAGGGAGACCAAATTGGAGGTGGAAAGATGAAGTGAAAAGATTTTGTGTGATCGGGGCCTGAACATGCAGGAGGGTGAAAGGAGGGCAAGGAATAGAGTGAATTGGAGCGATGTGGTATACCGGGGTTGACGTGCTGTCAGTGGATTGAATCAAGGCATGTGAAGCGTCTGGGGTAAACCATGGAAAGCTGTGTAGGTATGTATATTTGCGTGTGTGGACGTATGTATATACATGTGTATGGGGGGGGTTGGGCCATTTCTCTCGTCTGTTTCCTTGCGCTACCTCGCAAACGCGGGAGACAGCGACAAAGTATAATAAAAAAAAAAAATAATATATATATATATATATATATATATATATATATATATATATATATATATATATATATATATATATATATATAATCAAAAGTTTTTCTTCAGGTGGTAGACCTGTTGCATCTCACAGCCTCGCTTTTCATGATAAAAACCCCTTTTACACTCTTACATAAAAGGTTTTATTCACTTTCCTCCTAAAAAACAAACCCCACCCCAAGCTTTCTTGTCTTACTCCATTCTGTCACTACGAACTATGCTGGTAAGATGTTTTACGATCACCTCTACTTTTCTCGCTGTATATCCCACAAGCCATAGTGCACACACTCCTCCTCCTTCAAGCCCAGAGACCTTGTGTGTAATCGTACTTCTGACTCGTCCCAGGTGTAGTAGCTCCTCATCTGTTGGCCCAGCGCCTGACGCCCGCTCCGACGCACCGTTTAGTACCGGGTCATCCACACTGGACCACACGTTCAGCGTTTCATTCTCTCGTGATCTCCCTGCCTAATATTATGTCCGGCACGTCTTATGCTGCGCCGAGATAATGCGCGTTAAACAAGCAAGATGATATCCCTCTTTTGAAGCTAGCATTAAGCAAATGTTAAGTGTATTTCCTTCGCAGCTTGTTAAATTCTTAACCACATGAGGTTTTCCCAGCGGTGGCATGAAACTACCCCTGTGGGTTTAACATGCTCACCCTTGTCTTGAGACTCATTTTTACTCTCAGTAAAATGATATTTGTATATAATGTCTAATTGATAAAACTCAGGCGGGGAGAGTAGGTACACCTATAGTGCAACACAGTGATACACTATCATTAAGAACTATATGGTAGTTCCTTAGTCACTAATACGAGTTATTGTTGTACCACGCAACGTATGCTTACTGAGAATGACGTTATCATAAAGAATGTAAGACTCAAGGTGTATCTCTTATCAAGACAGGATACTGTGGGTCTTGATATCTTCAAGCATCGGGTACTTTCCCCATGACCTCTCATTTCTAGGCTCAGCTCTCATCATCATTTACCACACTAGACGCTCTGTCGCTTCCCGTATACATATCTTTCATCATTTACGATAACCAATAAAACACGTACGATCTTCTCCCCTGATGTCATCAATATGCCTGAGAGAAGCTGTTTTTATAGTTTAACGGTACATTTACTGTAGTGAGTCGACATTACTGCGGTACATGATGGTACGAAACACTAAAACGAAGCCTCAGACAAAGTATGAAAGTGAACACTTTAGTGTTTGACTACAGTGTTTCCTCCTCCATCACTGACGTGACTTGGGTCGTTGCTGAGGAGGAACATGGCTCATGACTACAAAGGCCATGACACTATTCAGGACGATTAACTTTGATGGAGTTGGCTAGATTTATCCCAGTCTCCTTAGCAGTAACGTTAGTCCTAAGTCTTAACTGATGAATGGAGTATGTAGGTCATGATGATGGTCAAATGCATTTTTTTAAATAATCGATTAAAGTTTCCCGTTCAGTGACTAAAGGGATGGGTTTAGAAATCCTCCCCTCCAGTTTTACTTTTCCAAAAGAAGGAACAGCGAAAGAGGCCAAGTGAGGAGATTTTCCTCAAAGGCTCAGTCATGGCTGTCATCTGTTCTTGAATGCTAC
>NC_092241.1:26302296-26379796 GCF_036320965.1 Panulirus ornatus
ACACACACACACACACACACACACACACACACACACACACGCGCATATATATATATATATATATATATATATATATATATATATATATATATATATCAAACTATTCGCCATTTCCCGTGTTAGCGAGGTAGCGTTAAGAACAGAGGACTGGGCCTTTGAGGGAATATCCTCACCTGACCCCCTTCTCTGTTCCTTCTTTTGGAAAATTAAAAAAAACGAGAGGGGAGGATTTCCAGCCACCCGCTCCCTTCCCTTTTAGTCGCCTTCTACGACACGCAGGGAATACGTGGGAAGTATTCTTTCTCCCTATCCCCAGGGATATATATATATATATATATATATATATATATATATATATATATATATATATATATATATATATATATATATATATACAGGGATTAGTAAAGGCTTCAGTCAATTCCTGTGAACTTTTATAACATCCCAGGGGTTAGTGAAGGCCCAAGTCAATTTCTGTGCGCGTTCTCATCAACGAGCGCCACACGTTATATCCTCAGGTCATATGACACACAAGATGCAGCAGTGTTGTTACTCTGCCACAGCCACCGTCTCCGTGGCTTTTTTTTTTCCCTGGGAGACCGACAGAGCGTTGGCTTAGAGCCGAGGTTAATGACACGGTAGCCTGAAACCAGTAACATTAACAGCAGATTAAGTGAAGAAGTCGCAGCTTAAACCTGTTAAATAATTTGCATCATCTGACATGTCCAATGGCGGTTGTCATGAAGATGTAAATAAGATTTGGATGTTTTTCGTTGGACTCGAAGAATTAAAAAGATATTCGAATACTTGAAGAAAGATAGGGAGAAATGAATATGTCGGAGGTACAAATGTACATTTAATGAAAGGTTAACTTTCTTTTCAAAACATTTTACTCAATTTGACCTGTAGTGAATTACTTTCAGCCCCACTGACCTTCACTAGAAATTCTTTCTCTCAGCATTAGGTTTCCCTTATGTATATGTTCCATCATTTCATTTTCAATATAGCTCTGTCTTATGAAATTTTGGGCATCCTTCCACCGTACAAGATATGTCTACACATTACGAAAATAACTCGGCGTTCTTTTCTCTCAACGTTTAAGTATCTATTACATGATTTTTCTCTTATACAGCAGACGCATAGAGTAGACCCCAATTTCATGATGATATGACGATCTTGCTTAACAGATTTAGAATCTTTGTTGCTCATATTTTGTTTTGCAAGGTGAGACTGACAGTGACACCGTCGTCTATACCAGAGAAGCGAATCTTACTAGTAACATCTGTCTCTTGATACTTATACTCTCTTAATACTTATACTGGCCCAAGCTCTGAGGAAGGTGGGCTTGCTGATCCGGCACACCATGTTCGTTTTAAAGTCTGCATTAGCCTATGTTTGGCAGTCTCTATTTAGCTTTTAACTTTAAAGGATCTCTCATTGCTTCTAACTAATCGTAGATATTTTTTTTTTATGTAATTTGTCAAGTCTAATGAAGGAGTGGTGTTGTATAATGCTCCTCTGTTGTTGTCTTGAGTATGTTCATGAGAGAGAGAGAGAGAGAGAGAGAGAGAGAGAGAGAGAGAGAGAGAGAGAGAGAGAGAGAGAGAGAGAGAGAGGCAAGGGACTTGGTTTTATGATGAGGCGAAGAGTTTTGCTCGTAATTGATGAAGTCTTCAACTTTCTTTTTACTCAGAGCCGTGTCTCATTCATAGCTGGGGATTAAGAATATCTTTCGTCCTTTGAGTGTATTGATGATATTGAGAATATTGCGAGTCGACGATTACCAATAGCACGTCCTTCATGAGAACACCCTTTTACCATCCGTTGTTCGTATGATACGTTCAAATCAGGTCAGGTCCGGTCAGGTCAGGCCATGTTTCCAATTGACATTAAATGACTGATGGAAAATGAGGGCAAAGAGGGAACGAGCTGAAAGGCGTTATTCATCACGTTCATTTCCGTAAAAGTTTAACTGTCTATAGAGTTACGCAACCGTTTAGTATAGAACGAATAAACAGAGACAATATTTATGAAAACGATTAAAAATGGCAATGATAGTAAATGAATTATAGGACAGTTTAAGGTGTAGATGTTGCTAAGGACATATTTGAGTGAAGGGACGACATCCATTGACTGGGGTCAATCTGGGCAGGTCAGGGCCACTTGCTTACCCAACGTACAGTGTAAGTCTATCTATATTGTCTAGAAATGATTTCTTTTTTTTTGTATATGTTATCCTTGTTTTCCTCTTGCTATTATTGGAAAGCTTTTATCCTTCTTGTCTTCTGTGTCCTTTAAATCTAATCCTGGATCTAGAATTAGATTCTCAAAAAAAAAACCCCTTACTTTTCAGTTGGTTAATGTGATAACAATTGAACGAGTGGTAAGAAAGAGATTCTCCAAAAAAAGCCCCTTACTTTTCGGTTGGTTAATGTGATAACAATTGAACGAGTGGTAAGAAAGAGTATCTTTAAAAAAAGGAAATTAATGATTAGGAACAGCTGTAATATTGCATGGTAAAGGACCGTACCTCCAACTTCCTCCAAGAAAGAAAACGGATGAAGATAATTGTAGTCCGAATGTAACTTTGGAACAGCTGTAATATTGCATGGTAAAGGACTGTACCTCCAACTTCCTCCAAGTATAACTTTACAACACATGAAAGAAGTAAAGAAAAGACTGGCAATAAAAGTTAAAGAAAAAAACAAAAGTATTTACTGAATTAGAAATGGCAAATAAAAGTTAAAGAAAAAAAGTATTTACTGAATTAAAAATGGCAAATAATAGTTAAAGAAAATGTAAGTCTTAGAAAAAACAAAGTACTTACTGAATCAGAAATGACAAACAAAAGACAGTAATAAAGAGAGGGAATACAGATCTTCCAAGAAAAAAATCAATGAAGAATTACAGGCATCCAAACAAACGACACTAATCTTATTATCAATAAAGGTAGTTTTGTTTATCTGTGTCTCTGCAGTTCTGTAATAAAACCTGCCTTCCAGTTCTGTACCTTGAGTAACCGGCACTGTACTTAGAACATCCGGCATCACACGTAAAGAAATAAAAAAGGCATCTAGCTTATGACAACAGGCATTATACTTAAAGCAACCGGCACCATACCTGAAATAACCGGCAACATACCTGTTACAACCGGCACCATACCTGAAGTAACCGGCAACATACCTGTTACAACCGGCACCATAACTAGAAGAATGAGCATTGGACTTAAGATGACCGGTATTATATCTTGAACTAGCTGCTTCGGAGGCCGAGCGGACGATAGTGAGACAGTTCAAGTCTGGCCACGAACTCGCTAAACAAGCGAGTAATACACGTACTACAACTGTCACTTCAGATAATTCATAATGATAGTAATGATAGCGATAATAATAATAATGATGATGATAATGATAATAATGATATAATGGTAATAAACTGCCACTTAAGGTAATTCATAATGATAAATAATGATAGCGATAATGATGATAATAATAATAATAATGATGATAATGATATAATGATAATAATGATATAATGATATTGATGATAGCACTAATAATAGTAATAATGATAATGATGATAATGACTTCAGTAACGATGATTATGATTATAATGATGATGATAATGATAGTAATAATGATAATGATAATAATGATATTACACTTGTATTTTACGTCGTTCTGCGTGTGATGAATCGCCACCATGATTTTGAACATATATATGATAACGACCAAATAATTTCTCTGCACTTCCCATGACTGCATATCTCATTCTCGCTAATCCCTGAATCGCGATTCATTTTCTATCAGACACTCAATATGGATTCCCTTCTGGTCACTGGCTCCTGGTCATCCCCTACAGACCACTCCGTGCTGAACCCTCTCTCTCGTTGATCAGCAGAGGTGTTTCGCTTCCAGTATCTTAACGCTAATGGCACCATAGCATCATGATTGGACCAGCCAGTGACGCCCTCTACTCCCTTCAGCCTCCCTCACCCCAGTGCCTCGGGGAAAGCGGAGTCCACACAACAGCTCAGTCCAGCACTGCTAGGAGTGAGGCAGGTTATATCCCCTTCCACACAAGCCTGAAATAACCATAAAGGGGCTCTGCCAGACGTCGTAAACAGACGATTCCGACGCTGATGCCAGAGTTAGTCGATGTAAAACTGTCAGCAATGGTCCAGTTTATGGTGGAAATATACAACACTCACTCTCAGGTGTACGGTCATCCCTCGCTTACATACGTACTGCAGTGCGCATATTCTAAGTGGATGAAGACCCAGTCTTCCTCAAGCTCTTGTTGGATGATACAGTGAAGTATGTTTTATAGCTAGGCACTGATTTCGTAATGCGTTATACGGTACAGAATACGTAAACGCACCGGGAGATATAAGATTTTTGTGCCATTTTTGTTTTTGCTTTGCTCAAGATTCTGTTTTGTAAGTAAGCAAGAAACGCGGAAATCATTCCTCCTCACGAATTCAAACATCCACTCTCATAAGCAACCAACCCCGAGTTCAGGTACATCGCTGGTGTCCTTGCATTTCAAAGTAGCTCATCTGTGAGTGTAGAATGCTGACGTGTGTGAGAGGTAATTGTTACACAACCAAAAAGGCCATTTGGTATCGGTGTTTCTATGAATTCATGCATATGTAGGTGTCTTGTAAGTGAAACTGAGTACAGGACTTGCTGCAAGAGGCGAAGCAACAACGGAAATGCAGATGTATTACAAAATGTAATATTGGACAGATGATAAACAACTGCTGAAACGTGTGGCTCTGACGTTGATGTACCATAACTTAGCCTGGGCCACGACGCTGGTGACCATTAAGCACACACAAGAAACCAAGAATTAAAGTGACTTTGCTGCGAGGAGGTGTATAACTGAGACATCAATAACTCAGGGAAAGAGGCACAAATCGTAGTGTGGTGAAGAATACCAGAGGATGCGACGAGGCTACGAATATCTTCCATTTCTAAAGTGGATATCAAGAAAAATTTGAGGTTATAGGAGGTGTTTTAGCCTACCTGTCAACTTATTCTACTCATACAACTCAAAAGTTATCAATTTTTTCTCCCACATCTCTTCAATAACCTGTTTTTAATCATTCTTTTAGCATATCAGTCTCTTCCCCCCCCCCCCCCCCCCTTCATTTTATCAACAGTTGCCATCAATGCTTTGCAGCTACCCACCAATTCCATCACCTCACTCCTGTCACGACTGAAACTATACGTTAGCATTTGACACACTTTTTCACTCCTTCCGCTTTCATTATCTCTCCCTTCACTTCTTCCGCTGCCATCTTATTACACGCTTTTACTTGAGAAACCAAGATGATCAAAGTCTGTGATGAATTTGATTACTTTTGTTACAATCACCTCTTCGCCTTCGCTTTTCAAAGCCAAGTAGACCCAAGTCGTTTAATGTGCTCTCGGAGGATTTGCTTCTCAGCCGAGAATCATCTTGGTAGGTCGACACTGCACACTCTCTCCATTCTGTCTATGTCTCCTTTTTTTTAGGTAGGATGACCAACACTAAACACTATATTTAAGATGGAGACGAACCAATGAATTATAAAGAGTAAGCATGATTTCCTTGGACGTAGATTCGAAGGCCTCCTAACCTATGAATCCAAGGAATTTGTTTGCCCTTTTCAATACTTCTGTTTGCTGGGTTTAAGGTCACCCGTGATTACTGACCCCAATTTGCTGGGTTTAAGGTCACCCGTGATTACTGACCCCAATTTGCTGAGTTTAAGGTCACCCGTGATTACTGACCCCAATTTGCTGGGTTTAAGGTCACCCGTGATTACTGACCCCAATTTGCTGGGTTTAAGGTCACCCGTGATTACTGACCCCAATTTGCTGAGTTTAAGGTCACCCGTGATTACTGACCCAATTTGCTGGGTTTAAGGTCACCCGTGATTACTGACCCCAAAGTCTTTTTCCTCCTTCAACCTTTTACTGTTCAACAGAATTCATACTGTGGCATGCCTATTTGTTTGGCTATCGCTGTGTAAAACTTTGCTCTTATCGATACTGAAAAGCATTTGCTACCTATGAGACCAGTCCATCAGTTTGTTTAAGTCAGCTGGAAGACTGTAGACGTTCAAGTTCATTTGTAGATTTATTTCCTCAGCTTTGAAACGTCAGCGAATTTTAATATCTTACGATGCAGTCCAGTGTCAGTATCGTTAATATATACGAGAAAGAGGACCGGTTCCAATAGTGATCCTTGTGGCACTCCACATTAATCACAACTCTTTGTTTACGTCCAATCGGCCAATCTCCTGTCCACTGAAGTAACCCCATGAATGCCATGAGCCTTAATTTTTGCTAGTGGCCTTTGATGCGGAGCCTTATCGAATCCTTTTTGAAAATCTAGATAGATGACATTAGCTGCTTCGCTTTCGTCATGCATGTTGATTATATCATAAAAGAAATTAAGAAGATTTGTTTAGTCGTGAGCGATTTCGTTGAAGACGAAGCTGAGAATCGTTTGTCAATTGTTAGTCCTCTGAATGTTTTACGGTTCTATCTTTAATGATGATTTCTATAAGTTTTTCTATCTCGAATGATGATCTCTATAAGTTTTTCCAGTCACAGACATGAAGCTAATGGGATGATTATTTCTGGGCAGCGACATATTACCATAATTTGAATATCGGTGTGACATTGGCAAACTTCCATTCATCATGAACTTTTCCCTCAGCGAGCGATGTATTGAAAAGGGATTCTCCCCGCTTTGATACCGGTAGGTTAAAGTCTCCTACTAATAGTTTCTGTTGACTGATTATAGAATCTTTCAGCTATATTTATGCGGGGGGGGGGGGGGGGGGGGGCTATAATCTAGTCCTACTGTTATTTTCTCAGAAAGTTTTTCTTTAGTTTCCACAGATATGAAGTCGACATTCTCAACGGCTATGGATAGATATGAGAGGTGAGTCAGTTGCTGTTTGAAGATGACACGTTTTTGTTGATAGACTTAAGTGTGAATCTGAAGAAGTTGGAGTTTGAGTTTGGTAGAGTATGAGAAAAGGAGAGAGGTGAAAGTAATTGTGAAAAGAATTAAGGTTAAGAGGTTTGGCGTGGGGAGGAGACACTTTAGTCTGTGTGTGAGTTTGAATGGAGAGAACATGGAGGTAGTGGATTACTGCAGATATATGGAAGTGGTCATGGCAGTGGATGGAACACTGGGAGCTGAAGCAAGCCATAGGGTGGTTGAAGGGGCTTTGGGGCTTTGCCATGGAAAAGGGGCTCTGGGCTCTCGTTCGGGTGCAGTATTCATGACAACTAGTGAGTAGATGTGAACAAATGAATTTTTTGTGTGTATTCATGACTTAACCTTACTACGCAGAAAATGGCGAACATGTGAAAATAGAAAACCCCAAACGCTAATTTTCTTTCAGCACACATCTCGAATTGCTGTTCCTCACTATCACTCACCTTTGTATTTCATGCTTCTTATTCCTACCCTCAACATGTACATCGCCCATTTTTGTATTCAAATCACCCATCACGTAGACTCGACCTTTTGCAAAAAGATTGCTGGAGTGTTCAATCAGCGCCTCCCAAAAGAGTCCTCTTTCTTCCTCACTTTTTTCACTGCCAGGTGCGTGGGCACTTGCAGTCACCCATTTCTCTTTGTTTAATCACATTTTCATCCACATTAATCATGAGGTTACATCCCTACACTTTTAAGACATTCTCACATCTTTGCTCACTTTCTCAATCTAATACAAGACTTTACTCCTGGGACATACCCAAACCACCCAAACCATTCTTCCCACTACCCCTTTAGCTTATTTTAAACACAGCCAAAACATGTAGGTTTCTCTCGTCGAACAGAGCAACTTTTCCCTCCCTTCTTTACATCCTGATTACATACACTTACACTCAAACAAAACCTGAGCGATCAAGGATCAACCCTCACATAGTTCTTTTCTCCGTTCAAAAGAAAGCACAAAACTTGGAGGGGAGGGGTTTCAAGCCACTCCGCTCTGACCCCATTAATCCATCTCTTATTACGACATGTAAGAAATATGTAGATCGCTTCCTCACAGCCCTAGCGCCATAGGAAACGAATGCGCTTATTGCCGCTACGTTTCATCCATACCCAGAACTCCTTCCCGTTCAAGATGCTCTCACCATTTCTGACACATGTGTCGATGCCTGCTCTTGCTTATTCTTCTCCTCGGTGTCTGACGACGAGGAAGAGAAAACGATTTCTAGCAGTGATACCCGATCCGAGTTGGAATGAGTTTCGCACATATTGTGTACACATATCCACTGGCCAATTAGGAAAGGCTTGGCATAGTCCACATTGTCCAGGTGGCTTCCTGGGCCGCGAAGGCCATCAGCGACACCAGAACTATTCGCAGTGATATGCTACAAGACTGCAGAGCTAAGATTATAGATCATCTCAACGATGTGCGACACAGAAGAGCGTCTCTTATATCGTTATATATTTGCCTGCAATGATGATAGATCTAGGGTTTCTTCTATACACGCATATGTGTCTGCTATCTGCTCATTTCCTAGACTTGCAAAACGAGATTATCTTGTCTTCTATATCGACACTATTTTTCTATTGTTATGAGTCAAGTTACTTCTAGCCTTGTGGCTGATAATTATCATATATGTTGTTGTTCTTTGCTCTCCCGTTTACTTGTTTCTCTAAATGGTTCATTTCTTGGAAATATTTCGTCTTAAAGCGTTATCCTGGTACTGGAGCATTTCATATACTATGGCTGTCGCATACAATATGTGTGTGAGTGTGTTGAAAAACTGGTAGATGAAATATCATTAGAGATTAAGAGATAAAAAACAGATAAGGAGAGAGAGAGAGAGAGAGAGAGAGAGAGAGAGAGAGAGAGAGAGAGAGAGAGAGAGAGAGAGAGAGAGAGAGAGAGAGAGGATAAAAGATAAGTATAGACAATGCCAACCACATATTGAGCCATACCAAACCACGGGACACCAGCAGCAGTAACATCCACACATAGTTTACACGGATACCTCAGGTGGCATCTCCCCGGGAATGTTGGTGCTGAGAGAGCTAGCTAGTGGGGCAGCTTACTGGACCACTCCAGCTGCGGTATGTAACCCCAGAGGAACAAATGTCTCAAATAGAAGGGGCTACAGTTGGGGGAAGGGGGAGACGACGCGTCGGTCGGCCAGGAAGCAATATTCTAAAACACTCGCGTTGCCACAGATGAAGCAGCAACATCAGTATCGCTCTGCCAGACAGCCTTGTCTCTGTGGTTAATTGTGGCTATCTGGAGACTCTTACCCGATAAGCAGCGAGTGGTCTTTTGGAGAGCAGAGAAAGAATTTGGAGCATTCTCGATCCACTATGACTCTTGGGCGCGGCTGCGTTTTCGAAGCGTTTCCAGGTACAGAATCATGATGATCAACACGGCCAGTCATGTGGTAGAAAGGTTATCCGGTTAACTATGAGAAGAGATGTTTCCCTCATGACCTGCAGGTTGTCGGTGATATCTAACCAGCTTGAGTATTTTGTGTGGACGGTAATGGGTCATTTAGATGTTCAGCTTTTAGTCTATATAAACATATTAAAGAGATTATTGAGAAATTCCGACAGCAGCAGACCACTGGGCCATTTCGAGGCTGTTAGTGATAGTAGCGTAAATCAGAAACAGGGATTAGTGTGGCAAGAGGAGCAAAACAAATAGATCATTCACGTACTGTAGAGAAATACTTGTAAACTTTACATGTGATTGAGGTGCAAATAACATCTGTCGTGGACTCGAAGCGAAATATTTACCAGATCCATTCTTATACGTTTCTGTAGCGCTGCTTTCATTCCATACGTCAACAAACGGAAGAAGTCCTTCCACTCATTCGCTTGCCATCAAATCTATATCCATGAGTGACTTACGATTGGAATCAGACAAAAATAGCCTAAGATAGCTGCTTAGATCGGGATTTTCTAAACCTTCGATGGTTCTAAATACCTGCTTTAATCGCCTACTTATCTTCTCTTATCTAACCTAAACCACGTTTAAGTTGTTTAATTACCTCTAATAGGATCTATTGCTCAGCCCAGGAATCATTCTGTGTGTTCTTAGCCATTTTGTGAATCGTTTATTAAGCGGTGATCCTCTACATGATTTGCCATCTTGCATCGAATGATGGTTTCCAAAAGTTTACCAACGAGAGACCTTCAGCCATCTAGGCGAGTCTCGGGGTAGGTGTTTACATTGGCTATTGTCGGTAGGTTGGTTGTTTGGGCTTTAGGTCTATCCACTGCCAGGAGTCATTAAGACCATCAACGTAAGTTACATCCACCCACCGAAAAAAAATCTTGAACCCCTGAAGAAAGTGTTAAAGATAATTCTAAGACCACATACACTCCCAGTATGTATGTGGCTCTTGACTAATGTCTAGTTCCTGTTCAGGAACTTTCCTTTTTGTTTGTCTATTCACTTTACGTTCATACGCTGCTGAGGGTGGATCAATATATTGTAATTATTTTTTTCTCTTAGTGATGGAACTGGATACGGGACATCGTGTTGTGTCTTCAGTAGTAGTAAAAATTGATGAAGGAAAATCATTTAAGATCTTTGCTCTGGCTTCCCTGGTTTGAACCAAATCAAATTTTTTTTTCCGAAATCAATGAACTAGTTTTTTTTTGGGTAATGATCCACTATCTGATGATATAACTATAAAACGTCTTAAGTTTTCAGTTGTTATAATCAGCAACATTTATATCGTGCTGGAGTCGACTTTGGCATAAAAGTCACCTAATCTATGTACGTAAATTTACGTAGATTACTTTAGCATGTTGATTTTAGAGATTTTCGTTTGAGCTATTTTACATGAAAATAAGAATATACTCGTTCCATTGTTCTTCAGTTATAGGTTAGTTCTTTGAAAATGATTGTCCCTAACGCACTGGCATTTATGTTCTCCCGACCCAGGTACTGGTGTATTTCAATCCACTTTACTTGTATCGTGTTCTTTGCAAATTTCTTCTAACTGGTTATAAAGTCTTACGTCTACCTCTGGATTAAGATGAGTTTTATCTGGTCATGCCATTAATGATTATCAACCAATTATCATATATCACTTATCGTGAAAAAGATAAAGATATCAATAATGATGATGATAATAATGATGTTCATGATGATGATGATAATAATGATAATAATAATAATAGTAATCGTAATAATGATAATGATAATAATGATGATAAGATGATAATGATACTAATGACAATAACGATAATATCCAAAGTATCTAAACACAGAGAGAACACCCAGTGATTAAATCGTAGGGTGATACAAAGGTGACTGTAAAGCATAAGGTCATTACACTAACACTGAAGATGGAAGTTGATTTACAAGTTGCTAATCATTGCTAGCATTTATAGTGGGTAGTGAGCCTTAATCCCTGGGTTATAGTTAGATAAGTTCTCTTACCTTTCGTGGTTATGTGACGGGCGTCTGCACTCGAGGGACTGAGGCAGACCTAGAACTCTTAAAGTGACTTACTACTTGACACTGTCTATCTAAGCCTAGTGTAGAATTTTAGGATTATTGTACGCTGGCTTCAAACCTCGTAGTTTCGATGCATTAGAATAGCCTCGTTTTATTCCCTGTTTATTCTTGATGCAGGCTTATTGGTTAGTTACTCACATATCTCCTGTATATCGTTAAGGCGGCTATAAGAAGGTGGGGAGAATGAAGTTCGAAACTATCCCCTCCTGTATTATAACTTTCCACAGCTAGGAGTAGAGGATGGAGGTTAGAGAGGATCTATCATCGAAGGCTCAGTCGTCTGTCCCTGATCGTACTTCACATGAGGCGAGAAGCAGCGAACAGGAGTAGATAGGAAGAAATTCCCCCGCCATCCTAAAATTGTTTGGTTCTCGATTGTCTTAGCCAACCTGGGAAGACGGAGGGTTGGGTGTAGTTCTGGAAGGATAAGTCTGAGCATAGCGTGATACCATCAGGTACATCTCACCGGTGATCTCTGGTACTTGGAGCTGAGCCAGAATATCCCTGTCATTAGTTTTGGTATCCACGGAACGTCTCATGAGTCTTGGATCTATCCCAGTACCAGCGTCAGTTCAAAGATGGCATTTGAGCCCGTCTTACGGTATGCGCCATGTGGTCCCACTCCCAGTACTGATTCCGGGAAGAGAGAGAGGGTGGTGGGGGAAGGCACGAAGGCACTCATGCTATGTTCCTGCAGTGTGGACTGTTCATCATTCATCAGTAATCATAAATCAGGACAGGATGGGATAGATAGGTGACCTCCATACGTTTCCTATGGCATCTACTGTGTGTGTGTGTGTGTATGGTGCTACTCTTGGTACCCACCATTGTGCGCGCTAGTGGATGCCACTTTACTAACACCACAAAGTGAAGACAGAGAAGATGGAATCCTACGTACATTTATGCAATGAGTACGTAAGAGTAGTAGATTATAGTCGACTTCCCTGGGGGGGTTGATGTGAAGCATGGAAACCATCTTACATCCTCGTTCCTGGGATGACTGGCTTTATTTACATTTATGATAACTAAATTACAGAATTGGTTTGTTTATTTCTTCCATGAATATATCAGACACACCTTCCTTTATGATCCATGACTTATAGTCACACTCTTTGTGATCCTTTCCTCATCTTGATATTTTTCCCCATTTTCTTTTATTCCAACCCATTCTTAATGAAGACTCTTGTCCTTTTGATAGGTTGGGAGATCAGGCAGGTGAGGCGTAGTTAAAGAGTGGAGCGGGTGGATTGTTTGTAAAGTAGGCTGAGGGATTCTCTTTCTTGTCCAAATCTGGTGCTAGTTAGAGTTCCGAAAGCATCTAGCTTGTGATGCTTTTCTGTTGATATTTGAGGTGTGGGGAGTGATGATTACGTGCGTGTCGTATGTGATGCCTTGGTCGGTTAAAAGTAAACAGAACGGCAGGTCCTGATACGTTTCATCCAAGGACGATGAAAGAGGCGAAGTTTAAAGATAGTTATGGCCCTTGACTGACCCTTTCAATAAGTCGCTTACTACGTGAAGAAATCTGAAGGAAGTCGGCCAATATAATACCGATATTCAAAAAAAAAAAGTAATAGGTTACTGCTCATAGAATGACCGACTTTTAAGGTTAGCGTCTGTAGCTGGAAATCATCATCATTCGAGATAAAAATTTTAAACCATTGAAAGGGCCACCACTTGATGAAAGACTCCTAGAATGATTTGCAACGATGTTGCATCGAAGGTTAACAGCAAAATGTATGTCACTTGATGATGATGTATTTTGGTGGATGGGAAATTGGTTGACTAGACGTAAACGAAGAGTTTATGATGAATGGTCAAGCCTCAGAATAGTTAGACGTAACACAGCAGTGTGCCACGAGGGATCATTCTTAGGACCGGTTCTCTTTCTCATAAATGTTAGTGATATTGAAATGGGCTGCATTGTAAGATATTAGACTTCGCGGTTGATACTAAGCTGCGAAGGAAATATACAAATGAACTTGAATGTCCGTAGCTTTAAACTAAAATAACAAACTGATAGTCTGGGCTCATAGGTGGCAATCGAATTTTGATATCGTATGGTGTAAAGTTTCACATATTGGTAGTATAGTCGGAAAGGTAAGTTACAGTTACAATATGAATTTTGTTGAACTAGAAGTAGTAATCTATGATGATCTAAAGCTAAGCAAACACTGCTTAGCAGAAGTAAAACCAACGAAATTTTTTTAATTCATAGTTAGGGCATTCGAATTTAAGACTAAGGAAATCATCCCTACCCCTTAAAGTTCACTAGTGCGTCCTCATTTTGAATACTGTGTTCAGTTTTGGTCACCCTACTCGAGGAAAGTCATGTATAGACTGTATATGTATAAGAATTTATATAGAGATGATTCCTGGTCGGAGAAACGAAGATTAAAAGGTGATCAAATACAGGGATTCAAAATTAATAAAGGCTTTGATAATCTCATAAGCTGCTCTAGACTTAACTCGTCAGATTTCATTCGTCTTAATGGATACAAAGTCACGGGGAAACATTTTACCTCGAATGAAGCGAAGTACCTTTTCTTGAATGGAATGTGATTGTTAACATATGGAATCTTTTCCCACTTAGAGTGACCTAAAGCAGTATGATAGAAGAGACTTCATGGATATTTTCACTGCAAGTCCATAACTAACATCAATAATTTGCGAGTCCATAAACTAACATCATTTGTATTGTCAGCCATACTGACAGTTTGTGTGTTTTTCTCTTTGAATTATCTGTATTACATTCTACTTTAACCACACTAATCTATGAGTTCCTGATGTCTACCACTAACGCAAAACAGCCTCGAAGAGACCCATTGATCTGTTGCTCTTTGATTTTCAATGTATTCCTTTGTAAGCCAGTGTGAGCGACTCTTGCATGGCGACCGGCTATGAAACTGGCCAGCCACTTTCTGTCGTCGTTGTGGAGTGTGTGGGTGGTGTCAGGTATTCTATGCGTGAGGGTGTGACGGTTTGGGTTACAGTGTCAAATGCTTTGCTGACGTCTATCGCCACTGCATATGGAGATGCTTTATTGTGGCTGGAGCGTATGAAGTTAATATCTTTTGGTCATCATGTCCTCCATAGCAATAGATTCTGTCTTACCAGTCTAATGGAATTCCTCATGATTTTAGCCACAGAAACACGAAGTCAGCACATGATGTCTCCTGTTAAACAACTCCTAAAATGAAAGTTGCCCGAAATATGATGGCATTAGCAACAGATTATGTTGGCTAACTGGAGCCATTAAGTTACAGTAAAGGTAAAACATCGAAGCTCTTCACTGTAAGTAGCGTTACCCCACAAGGCACATTTCTTGGCCAAGTTCTTTTCATAATTCTTATAAGATGTTCAATAATCAGTTTAAACTTCGACAGGTTCAAGATATATTGAGAATACGAACACAAGGTATTGGAGTGTATGTAAGAATGTATACATCATCGTCCCAATGATCTAGAATAGTTGTTAGCATGGTTTTGAAAGTGAGAAATATGTTTCACTTTACGCAAATGAAAAATAATTCATTTTGACGTTTTAGTGACAAAGAAATAAGATGATGCGAATAAAACGTGCTTGAGCAAGCACTTTCAGAGGTTCAACAAGAGAGGACGCTTGGATCTATCATAATCAACGATCGATAGATATTCGATAAAGTGTACATAATGCTTAAAAAGCAGAGTTCAGAATCACTGCAAGAGACGTTCACCACACAATTTTGGACACCATATTAACCCTTCAGCACTCTATTAAGACCACATCAAGATGTTTGTGTGGTACGCTTTCATTTTCAAGGTTACCGGAACCAAGATAAGGCTTGAAACAGTCTAAATAGGGTTATAAAATTCATATAAAGGCAAAGAAGCAAGACATACGACGAAATATCTCTGGAATTGAAGCTAAAACCTGCGCAGGAGCTAAGGGTCCGTGACAGTTTATCTCATTTACACAAAAACTAAAAAGTTGTAACATCTCTATCGATACACTACATAAAGTCACTGGATCCTTGTGATAGATAACACATGAAGGCCCAGGATTCTTGTGATAAATGATAGAGGAGCTAAAGCTTAAAAAGAATTAGTTCCATGGTAAAGAAGGGAGGGACTTCTTCATTGAGAGAGTAATAGAATACTGCAGTAAAGAACTTCACAACGTCGTAAGTGCTGACATAAGAGATAACCAAACGATCATATCCAGACGGTAAGATAAACCTATTTAAGATGAAGTATGTTGTCATCCATGCATCAAGCAATGGCTCACTGTAAGAAGAAGAAATCCGCCTTCGTTACTGAAAATAAGTCGTTCATTTCTCTGTATACCATAAACGTACCTAGAACCGCAATAAATGTTCCTTTGGCTCAAGGGATGATAACATACCTACACCAAATAAGAAGCATGATGTCATACATAACCTTGAGAAGAAAATTCTGAATATATCAGATGGTACAAATATCTTTCTGCTCTAGTTCTGAGAGGAATATCCTTCGAAGGTTTTTTTTCCTATTCTCAAAACTATGAAATAAATCAATATTCTTGCACTGAATTCTTCCATTCAGCTCACGCGTCATCCATGAACACACGGGATTTCTCTTCCTCGCTCCACCATCAGCATCCTTCGCTGCTGACTCCAGGAAAATCCCACTATCCCCAGATTTTATAAACTCCTGGAGGAGAAACTCCCCCACGACCTGTTCCAGATCCTCGGCGGCTGATCCATTTAAAAGGCGGTTCGGCTGCGAGAGTCGTGCCAGGGCGAGGTCACCTGCCTTACACCTCGGGCACGATCCTCGCTGCTGATGAGCGACGTCAGGAGGCTCCTCCACACTTACCTGTGATTACCCAAATATTCACTGCCTATGCCCTTCGCTGTGTGAATACCGGCAGCCTCTGAGCATACACACACACTCACACATACACACACACACACACACACACACGTACACACACGGGAAATTAAATCAAAGAGGTTGGGAAAGTAATATGCTTCATGAGAGATGAAGAAATCGATGAAGGATATGGTCTAGTTGATGAAGGGGGTTTAGGAAAGCACAGGGAGTATAGGACCAGCACTTGCTGGCCAAGAGAGAAATTTAGAGAAAGTTAGACACACACAGGATGACACTTCCTCACTGAGGGATCTAGTTGAAACATAGGTAAAGCCAAAATTAGAAAGGTAAGTAGATGTAAGTCACCGATTATTTTTGGATTGGAAGATCATACACCAGATAAGGAAGACAGGGAGATGAAGGAGGAAATGTGCATCATAAGAGTGATGGTGGCTGTACGACTGCCAGAAGCGATTTTCTGTGATGAAGGAAAGAGGTAGAACCAAGTTAGAACCAAGATGGTTCCAAGGCAAGTGCAAACCATAACTAGTCGCTCTCTTACGGGGTTTGGAATTTACCATCTTTGGAAGAGATCTGATCACAGCCTCTAAGATTTTTTTTAAAAAAAGATCGATGAGGTGGACGATGGTCAATACTTTAAGAGATGCAGAGATAGAGGAACCAGAGGACATAACATGAAACTATTTAAGAAACCTTTGAATAAGGATGGAAAGAAATACTTTTACAGTGAAAGAGTGGAGGATGATTTGGAAAGAATTGACTGGGTACATGGTTAATGCTGATAGCATATATAGATTCAAGAAGTTGTTATGACAGCTGAGAGTGTTCACGAGATGGTGCCACCATAAGAGTAAAACTCCCTTCCCGAGTACAACAGGCGTTTGCAAATAAGTAATTACACACAGACACATTGCCAACCTCAACTTATTAAAAATTCAAGATACTTACTGTACATCCAATAACCAGTCGGTGAATCATGCGAGTGACTGAAATGGGAAGAGAGAACAAATATTCATAAGAATTAGTATGAAGATGTGTCATTGTGTGTAAAGATAGATGGTACAATATGCACAACCGCAAGAAAACACTTATAGCTGAGTATTCAAAATACTTTCTCGATGGATCTTATTTGTATGCAAACGAAATATATCACTGCTATTTTCTCTCTTGTAGGATCAAATTAAGATCACAAGAGAAGGATTCAGATGTAGGAAAGCACCAGGACTAGGCAATGTTTTGCTGGGGGCCACAACATGAGAGGAAAACATAGGGAAGAGTCCCAGCAAGACACACCAGAGGTCAGTAGTTGAGAGAGAATTTGAAATAATTAAGAAACGGGATCAGAAGTTAGCACCATTAGAGGTGGAGGAAACTAATGGATCAAGTCAAAGACAGTGAAAGATGTCATGAAATGAGTGAAGAACTTATTGATCTTAGAAATATAGACAAATACAGTCAAGAATTCAGTGTAGTGGAAGGTATTCAAAAGGCACGTAATCAGAGGGGAAACAGCAAATTCATTAAGAAACATATATTTATATATATATATATATATATATATATATATATATATATATATATATATATATATATATATATATATTAAACCCTATTCACACACACAAGTTCTTCCTTCAGTCGTTTCATCTTATTGAGAATTTGCAAGGTAAGAGTACGGAGTATACAAGCTAATGCTTGCTGTTCATAGTAGCCCAGTATTCTTACTAAATGTTTACAGAATTTAATTACTGAAATAGAAGTTGATGAGGTAGGTCACAGTCCCTACATGTTTGATCCGTTAGCCTACGATATTCAAGTGAAGAGTATTTAGGTAAACTTCGTAGTGCTGACAGTCTGCAAAAGGTAAAACTACTTAAAGTTCCTCTGTATCTCTGTATTCTAAAGATGCTCAAAAGATGTCATTACGTGTTCATTCTTTTGTCGTCAACCCACAATGTACTCAAAGGTAAATCAGTAATGAAAGATTTCAGTGATAGGAATTAAGGAGGAAGTACAATTCAAAAGTTACTGAGCTACAGTATATTGCTCTAGACACCCAGCGAACAGGTTATTACTATGAAATGAGAACAAGAAATAAGATAATCTAATCAAGATTCCAGGGAGCATAGCGAGAGTCAGGTATGACCAGGGATGAAACTGACTCTTGTGCACGTATGTACAGCAAGACTCTACTAACAGTATGTAAATAAGCCACGTTATGTTAATGTGCACCGCTGTCCGTGTTTGTTAACCGGGTTTGTCTTAATTAGCTTTCTTGTTCTAGATGCTTATATCATTTTGGCGGAGGCCAGATGTGACTATTGTGTGAGACCTTAAGACGTTCTGGCCAACGCTCTGGCTAGCATCAGCATCAGCATCCATCTGGTGCTGTTGGTTTTGTGGTCACGAAACCACTTGGAAAGCTTCAGGTGAGCTTCCCACTCTTATCACCTGGGTTGAGCTTATTGTTTCTACGGTCGTTTAAGAGCCATTCAAGCATTCCAAACCCTTTGCCGAAATGACCGGATCCCGTGCGAGCCGCGTCATCACGGTAGAAGAATAATTGGACAAAACATGGCTGAAATTTTGAACTAATAAAACTCGCCATGGTGTATGTCGAGGGATGCTACCCAGGCTGGAGCAGTGATTGGAAAATGTAGAGGATAAGACAGAGGGAAAATACGAAAGAAAAAAGAAGACAAGAGAAGAAGAGGCTGGTGGAAAAGGGAGGGGGAAAAGGAACATGGGGGAAAAGACAAAAATCAGGTACTGTAGATAAAAGGATAGATCCGTGGTAGAGAGAAATAGGGGTAAGAAAATAATTGAAATAACGAGATATAGGGAGTGTGGAAAGGACTTAGACTAAAGGCTTACATGAGACTGTATCGCTCATCTGAATCTATAGGTAACAGCGGCCTTGTTGGATCGTGGTGGGGTCAACAGACACGGTTTTCAAGAGAGACGGACCAAGAACCATCCCTGCCATGTACGTGTTAGATTGGCCCAGCTGTTTCATAGAAGACTGGTGTGTGAAAAATTTAGGGCCGGATGTGGACGAACGCCAAGGGATGTCAAAATCTCACATACCATTTGGTCAGGTGAACCTAAAAGAGAAAAAAAAGAAAGAAAAGAGACGTTAGGGGCAGAAGACAGTGACTATATAATTGGTGAAAGTTAGACAAAGATAAGCAATCAGGAGTGAGAGGCGGGGAAAACGAAAAGAACATGGTGAGAGAGACACAAGGAGGAGAGTAGAGTAGAGCACTAATGTGATTGGGGGTGAGTGGGAATGACAGAAGGATCGTCATGACATAGGAAGCTAACATACCTCAATCGTGCCCATATCGAATCAGAAGAGAACAAATGAGAAAAAGAATGCAAGACAGATTAAACTGAGTTCTTGAGGTATTCTCAAACCTAACTAACTCTTTTAAGTTAAGGGTATACGCTGACATGGCGGTGACAGGATGTACAAGCTTATGTGTTGGTGTTGGGATCTGTTTATGATCTGTTCGCATCTAATGAGGCGGATGGTCTCCGTGAAACATGTCGTGCACTATGTACCAAAAACGCATGTGCAATATGAGTAAGGAAAATAATCTGAACCACTAACTTCAGATTTCGTCTTCATATATATATATATATATATATATATATATATATATATATATATATAATCTCTGGGGATAAGGGAGAAAGAATGCTTCCCACGTATTCCCAGCATGTTGTCGAGAAGGGGGCCAAGTGAGGATATTCCCTCTAAGGCTCAGTCCTCTGTTCTTAACGCTGCCTCGCTAACGCGGGAAATTGCGAATTTGTATGAATATATATATATATATATATATATATATATATATATATATATATATATATATATATATATATATATATGTGACCTTTGTTGTCTTTTCCTTGCGCTACCTCGCACGCATGCGGGGGGGGGGGGGGGGGGGGGGGGGTTGTCATTTCATGTGTGGCGGGGTGGCGACGGAAATGAATAAGGGCAGCAAGTATGAATGATGTACATGTGTATATCATATGTTTGTGTATGTATATGCATGTATACGTTGAAATGCATAGGTATGTATATGTGCGTGTGTGGACGTGAATGTATATACATGTGTATGTGGGTGGGTTGGGCCATTCTTTCGTCTGTTTCCTTGTGATACCTCGCTAGCGCGGGAGACAGCGACAAAGTATAATAGACGAATAAATAAATATATATACGAAAATGATTATCATGAGGAGCTTTATATAATCCTGTAATTCTAGTTAATGATGCCTATGAATTTTCTTGTTATGCTTCATCAAGTACTATTGGAAACCTTATGACCTTTGCCATCTGGTTGTCTTACCGCCCACATGAACACGTGTGCACAATAAATTAGTCGTTGTTTGCAGCTAAAGTGAAACTGTAATTGGAAACCATGTTAATGGTATCTAATTCCTACCAAGAAATCACTAACATCTCAAAAAAATTGCTTCCATCATATTTATAAGTTCTGAAGCGAGTCTAAAAGGAAGGTAATTTACAGTAAATTTCTTGGTAATTTCATGGTACTCTTGTCCAGTGAAGCAACACTTTCCTCCTCCCAGTCATAGGGCACTTTCTCCTTTGAGAACTTCATGATGACAACCATCTGTAAAGACAGGGCAGACTTAACCACCGAGGAATCAATGTGTGTAAACAAGCTTAGACGCTTACCACAAATGCTGATGTTGAGGGCTGATGTATGTGGCTGACAGACTATCGTAACCTTTAGCAGGATGATGAAGGCAGTAGCCATTACACTGACGTATGTACTATAACTTTAAAACGATAGTAAAAGTCCTGTGTTAACTATAAAGGCATGGGATACTCTCCGAGATGTTTCTCCCTCACCCGTTTGTGCAAATTATGATCAGTAGCTCGTTTCTGTTTTTATATATAATGGCAAATGTTGTCGAGGAAATATTACACCAGGGGATTGGCATGACACTGATGTCAGAGGTGGGTGCGTGTGTGTGAGATGTCAAGGGAGGGAAGACCGTGTATCAAAACCTCGTTGCTGGTATGATTATAAAAGTGTCTTGTCGTGAACTACTTCAAGGATGATGGCACTCGGGCTGACGGTGTTATGTGAGATGATGAAATGTGAACATCTTGCCGAAACCTCTTATTTTCTGTCTAAAAAAAGATCACTTGAATATTCCGTGTTTTTTCTGTAAGCAGCATTCACACTCCTAATTGTATCTAAAAGAAACACTTATTTTCAAAAACTGCCGCGTTTGTTCCTTTTATCTGCAAGAAATAGTAAAGCTAATTATAAATCCAGTTGTAATGGTTTTAAACCAAAAAAAGAACCAAAAAATGCGCACTTGAGAGATTTTCTACTATTTTGGTGTGAGTGATGTTCCTCTCTCACCTGTATGGCATTTCTAATACATCGCTAGCCAACTGCGTTCCTTAGAAAGGTAATCAACAAACTACTGTTTTGAGACATAGACTCGTGCTGATTGAGGATGATCAACATACAACTTTCCTAAAGAATAACATCTCTTTAGTTACGTAGAGGTTAAGCTCCACTAACAAAGCTCCATGATGAACAAACGAATAACATTCCCTCCTGAAAGTGAGCAAAGGATATGTACGAAATTAGGATCGTCGCGCTACTGACAAAAAAAATAATACTCCGAAATAACAGGCAGACACCTTTCCGGAAGACACAGTTTCCCGTTCTTTGAACTTTTGGTCCCGCGATCAACGAACAACAACACAGTAAAGAAAACGGGTAAGACTACCTTTCCCTAAAGGGAAGAAGAATTTTGGAGCAGAGACGACGCCATCTAGTTTATGTGAAGAGCAATGAGGCTTTTACTCACTAACCTGCACGCCCTCACGGCCACTCCCCAGGTATCTCCTGACACTAACGTCTCGGGCCGTAATAAACCAGTCATGCTCAGCTGAGGCGTGAGTGCTCAATGTTGAGATTATTATAATGAGGTGTGGCAATCTCGTGCTGGGCCAGGCCACCTCCACCCAACACTTAAACCTTCCAACAACTAAAGACAACTTTTCCGAGGTAGATGTAGAAGACCACAGATTGCAATATCCTTCTGTAGTTCTTCTCTACCAACGTCAGACTGAGACTCACAGACAAGCACAAAGGAAGCAAAAGACAAGCTCTCGTCTCCTTGCTTGCCTTGTTTCAAGTGAAGCAAGGTACTCGTTTCTTGAGTGAAATTACTGATGATTAGAAATGCAGCCATCCACCCACGAGATAATGCAGAATTCTCTTTACATAAATCTTGATTAAGTGTTTGTGTGAATACCTAATAACTGTTAATCACACAATTTGAAATACATTTCCTTTATCTTGACACTAGTATAAATAGAATAAGAACTTGAATTAGAAAAAAAAAAAGCAGGAAGCCTATGAAAAATACCTTCTACAGGAAGGGGTAAATAGCAATATGTTTACAACTTCAAAGGCAGGTAAAGCTTAGGGATGAAGGGAAGGGGAGGTTACAAATGATCACTGCAATTAATATCAAGTTTTCAGCACAATCTTAGCAAAATGAACACGTGATCAGCCTCAGACATGATGGCATCCTGGTTATATAAATTTCCGACTCATGTGCTCGCTATCATGGAAAGATATTAAGGGAAAAAATTAAGTGATCAAGTGGTAAAGTTTCATCAGGAATGAGGAACCCGGTAAGACTCCTCCCAAAAGCCATATGCTTTTAAGATTTCATAAAATTCACTGCTATTTGTTTCCGCTTCAGTTTCCTTTAACATTTGGAAGAATCTCATAGTAATTCTAAGTTTCACTCGCCTCATGTTTTAAGACCGTACAGTAAATATAGTGTGGAACAATCTTCAGGCTTCTATCCCCTGGCCATTGATGTGGGTCAAGATAAAGGTCCTCTTGGGGAGCTATTTGAGATAACGAAGATTTGACACTTTTGTTAGTGGAAGGCATGGAGGGTGGAATTTTTTTTTTTTTCTCCATACAGTGGAATACATTTTGTTCTTGTTCCCTTGATGGAGATGATGGTGTGTGTGTGTGTGTGTGTGTGTGTGTGTGTGTGTGTGTGTGTGTGTGTGTGTTTGAGTATTGTTTGTGTTTTACGTGAAGAGGATTTTATAGTCATGTTACCTCGTCTCTTAACCTTGTATTATGTGTGATATGTCTTTGCTCTTAGTTACAAACGCACACTTACACGCACACCCCAGTTTACTGCAGGTTCTTCGTGTGCGAATTCACAAAGTACGTTACATACAGTGAGGAGTGCCCGTGGTTTGAGAAATGACACGTCATCTACAAGAAGGGGAAACTTGATGGGCAAATGGAGTCACTGTATGGTGTCTTAAATGTGTCTCAGTACACACAGCAACATCCACCTATGGTCCTCACCTGTGGTTCGTACCAGCACATCTCGAGCGCGGTCTGGCACTAGTACCTTTTTACAACTGTCGCTACATACCAGTACACGACCAGATGTTGGTCTCTGAATAGTTTTTGGCTCGTGGCACTATCTACATCATTCTTTATAAGGGGATGCATGTACACTGGCATCATTTTGTCTTCTATCTTAGCCTATTTAGACGCATGTACACTGGCATCGTTTTGTCTTCTATCTTAGCCTATTTAGACGCATGTACACTGGCATCATTTTGTCTTCTGTCTTAGCCTATTTAGACGCATGTACACTGGCATCGTTTTGTCTTCTATTTTAGCCTATTTAGATGCATGTACACTGGCATCGTTTTGTCTTCTATCTTAGCCAATTTAGATGCCTGTACACTGGCATCGTTTTGTCTTCTATCTTAGCCAATTTAGATGCATGTACACTGGCATCGTTTTGTCTTCTATCTTAGCCAATTTAGATGCCTGTACACTGGCATCATTTTGTCTTCTATCTTAGCCAATTTAGATGCATGTACACTGGCATCGTTTTGTCTTCTATTTTAGCCTATTTAGATGCATGTACACTGGCATCGTTTTGTCTTCTATCTTAGCCAATTTAGATGCATGTACACTGGCATCGTTTTGTCTTCTATCTTAGCCAATTTAGATGCCTGTACACTGGCATCATTTTGTCTTCTATCTTAGCCAATTTAGATGCATGTACACTGGCATCATTTTGTCTTCTATCTTAGCCAATTTAGATGCATGTACACTGGCATCATTTTGTCTTCTATCTTAGCCAATTTAGATGTATGTATACTGGCATCATTTTGTCTTCTGTCTTAGCCTATTTAGAGAGTGTGATCTTATAAAGACCTTGAAGTAAGATGGGAACCTGCTGTCTTAGTGGAATGACTGTGTACCATCAGCGCAATGACTCGAAAGTTGGGGTCTTCGTGGGTAGATAGAGTGACTCATTTAGTGAGTAGACTTGCAGTGCACGGGGAAGACTATGCACGGAGGCAGCACATGTGCGGCACATGTTAAACACGCACCTGATACTAAAGTAAAACGAAAGAATAGAAGCAGATTTTTTTTGGGTTCCCTGTTATCGCCCTAGTGACGAGCTTTTATCGATATCATGTTTACTGTATGGTTCTATGTCCTAAATATTGGTAATTCCAGATGATTATTTTTCTAGGGATTTTAGCATATTTTTGTCACTATGCAATCCAGAAAATGATACAGTAATCTATAGGAACAAAAACATCAAAGTTCAAGAAAAAAAGATAAGATGCTCGAAAGAATCTCAAGGAATATTAGAACTTGCACTTCTGTCCATCCTGCATGAACCATATATTCATACCCTAGAAACGTTTTCGTAGAATATAGTACACAGAACCAAATCCGAAGTCATATATGCGAGGGAGTCACGAACGATGGACAGAGACATGGATACATTAAATGAATCGCCCAACACTCTAGGCGTTGCGAGATTTAGAGTAGCATCAACTCTAGGCGTTGCGAGATTTAGAGTAGCATCAACACTAGGCGTTGCGAGATTTAGAGTAGCATCAACACTAGGCGTTGCGAGATTTAGAGTAGCATCAACACTAGGCGTTGCGAGATTTAGAGTAGCACCAACACTAGGCGTTGCGAGGTTTAGAGTAGCATCAACACTAGGCGTTGCGAGATTTAGAGTAGCATCAACACTAGGCGTTGCGAGGTTTAGAGTAGCATCAACACTAGGCGTTGCGAGGTTTAGAGCAGCACCAACACTAGGCGTTGCGAGGTTTAGAGTAGCATCAACACTAGGCGTTGCGAGAATTTACACTCAGAGTAACACCATAATGTTAACATCACCTCTTGCAGCTTACTTTTGGAAGAGCCGATGATGAACTATCCTCTACAACCCGTCACAGACGGCCTCACATCATCGACAGACCTACCCTGCAGTACCTCCTGGTGCCCAGGTCAACTCCCCACCCCCTAATATTCATGCTAAATGCTCACCACTCGACGCCAAAACTTGGCGTCCCTGGCCACGACAGTTCGCGTCCCTGGCCACGACAGTTCGCGTCCCTGGCCACGACAGTTCGCGTCCCTGGCCACGACAGTTCCCCTTATGAGTCCTGCCAGTTGTGAGGTAGACCGGCATGCATCAACCCATATCCAGTTCTTTATGTTCCCCGGTGACTCTTAACTTACACCTTTGTCCATTCTGACCCTAAGGTTGTATTTCAAGAGGATCGATTTTCCCTCACGGAATCGTTTTTACTAAAATAGGCTGTAACTACTAATGGATTTGGGATTATATTCATTTCTCTTGAGAGGACCAAGGTATAGTGGGACAATTGCAGTGCATCAAAGTAGGGAAGATTAACTCGTATGTCAAGGAGGATTAAGAAACCTGACGATGCGTTTAATCTCACGTGATTCCTGAATCTTTGAAAGGTAGATGTGAAGTCGCTTAGATAAATCAGTGAAGATGTCCCCATTCTCAGTGATCACGAGTGCAAATGACCCTTCAACGAACTACCTGTTAGAATCTTCGTTGCGTCATCGTCATGCCGTCACTTCGTATTCCCTTAGGGAGTTACCGCTCCCACTACACAGTCACTATGAGAGAAGGAGAAGAAAGAAATGCGAAAACAAGGTACAAAATTCCACTGCCGCTGGCTGGCTGGCTGCATACGGTTCACGGTCGTAAAGTTTGGCATATTTTCTCCCTCACGCGGATATCTCTGAGGCTACGAAGAGGAGGCAATTCAAAACGCTTCAGCTAGGGAGAGAGAGAGAAAGAGAGAGAGAGAGAGAGAGAGAGAGAGAGAGAGAGAGAGAGAGAGAGAGAGAGAGAGAGAGAGAAGGGGGTCCTGGCATGATGATCAAGACATATGTTACACTAGATGATTTAGGAGTCAGCTCTTGTAACGCGTGGCCAATCGATGGTCATGTTTTCTCCCCAGAGATCAGGTGGAAGACGGATCTTAAAAAGGTGCCGGACTGGGATGAAAATACTCTTGTTCATGTTCTCACCCTTGATGATGATGATGATGATGCACGTTGATGACTTGATAAACTGGAAGAAGATCATGGGGGGGGGGGGGGGGGGGGGGGGGGGGTTGTCATTTCATGTGTGGCGGGGTGGCGACGAAAATGAATAAGGGCAGCAAGTATGAATGATGTACATGTGTATATCATATGTTTGTGTATGTATATGCATGTATACGTTGAAATGCATAGGTATGTATATGTGCGTGTGTGGACGTGAATGTATATACATGTGTATGTGGGTGGGTTGGGCTATTCTTTCGTCTGTTTCCTTGTGATACCTCGCTAGCGCGGGAGACAGCGACAAAGTATAATAGACGAATAAATAAATATATATACGAAAATGATTATCATGAGGAGCTTTATATAATCCTGTAATTCTAGTTAATGATGCCTATGAATTTTCTTGTTATGCTTCATCAAGTACTATTGGAAACCTTATGACCTTTGCCATCTGGTTGTCTTACCGCCCACATGAACACGTGTGCACAATAAATTAGTCGTTGTTTGCAGCTAAATTGAAACTGTAATTGGAAACCATGTTAATGGTATCTAATTCCTACCAAGAAATCACTAACATCTCAAAAAAATTGCTTCCATCATTTTTATAAGTTCTGAAGCAAGTCTAAAAGGAAGGTAATTTACAGTAAATTTCTTGGTAATTTCATGGTACTCTTGTCCAGTGAAGCAACACTTGCCTCCTCCCAGTCATAGGGCACTTTCTCCTTTGAGAACTTCATGATGACAACCATCTGTAAAGACAGGGCAGACTTAACCACCGAGGAATCAATGTGTGTAAACAAGCTTAGACGCTTACCACAAATGCTGATGTTGAGGGCTGATGTATGTGGCTGACAGACTATCGTAACCTTTAGCAGGATGATGAAGGCAGTAGCCATTACACTGACGTATGTACTATAACTTTAAAACGATAGTAAAAGTCCTGTGTTAACTATAAAGGCATGGGATACTCTCCGAGATGTTTCTCCCTCACCCGTTTGTGCAAATTATGATCAGTAGCTCGTTTCTGTTTTTATATATAATGGCAAATGTTGTCGAGGAAATATTACACCAGGGGATTGGCATGACACTGATGTCAGAGGTGGGTGCGTGTGTGTGAGATGTCAAGGGAGGGAAGACCGTGTATCAAAACCTCGTTGCTGGTATGATTATAAAAGTGTCTTGTCGTGAACTACTTCAAGGATGATGGCACTCGGGCTGACGGTGTTATGTGAGATGATGAAATGTGAACATCTTGCCGAAACCTCTTCTTTTCTGTCTAAAAAAAGATCACTTGAATATTCCGTGTTTTTTCTGTAAGCAGCATTCACACTCCTAATTGTATCTAAAAGAAACACTTATTTTCAAAAACTGCCGCGTTTGTTCCTTTTATCTGCAAGAAATAGTAAAGCTAATTATAAATCCAGTTGTAATGGTTTTAAACCAAAAAAAGAACCAAAAAATGCGCACTTGAGAGATTTTCTACTATTTTGGTGTGAGTGATGTTCCTCTCTCACCTGTATGGGCATTTCTAATACATCGCTAGCCAACTGCGTTCCTTAGAAAGGTAATCAACAAACTACTGTTTTGAGACATAGACTCGTGCTGATTGAGGATGATCAACATACAACTTTCCTAAAGAATAACATCTCTTTAGTTACGTAGAGGTTAAGCTCCACTAACAAAGCTCCATGATGAACAAACGAATAACAACCCCTCCTGAAAGTGAGCAAAGGATATGTACGAAATTAGGATCGTCGCGCTACTGGCAAAAAAAATAATACTCCGAAATAACAGGCAGACACCTTTCCGGAAGACACAGTTTCCCGTTCTTTGAACTTTTGGTCCCGCGATCAACGAACAACAACACAGTAAAGAAAACGGGTAAGACTACCTTTCCCTAAAGGGAAGAAGAATTTTGGAGCAGAGACGACGCCATCTAGTTTATGTGAAGAGCAATGAGGCTTTTACTCACTAACCTGCACGCCCTCACGGCCACTCCCCAGGTATCTCCTGACACTAACGTCTCGGGCCGTAATAAACCAGTCATGCTCAGCTGAGGCGTGAGTGCTCAATGTTGAGATTATTATAATGAGGTGTGGCAATCTCGTGCTGGGCCAGCCCACCTCCACCCAACACTTAAACCTTCCAACAAATAAAGACAACTTTTCCGAGGTAGATGTAGAAGACCACAGATTGCAATATCCTTCTGTAGTTCTTCTCTACCAACGTCAGACTGAGACTCACAGACAAGCACAAAGGAAGCAAAAGACAAGCTCTCGTCTCCTTGCTTGCCTTGTTTCAAGTGAAGCAAGGTACTCGTTTCTTGAGTGAAATTACTGATGATTAGAAATGCAGCCATCCACCCACGAGATAATGCAGAATTCTCTTTACATAAATCTTGATTAACTGTTTGTGTGAATACCTAATAACTGTTAATCACACAATTTGAAATACATTTCCTTTATCTTGACACTAGTATAAATAGAATAAGAACTTGAATTAGAAAAAAAAAAAAGCAGGAAGCCTATGAAAAATACCTTCTACAGGAAGGGGTAAATAGCAATATGTTTACAACTTCAAAGGCAGGTAAAGCTTAGGGATGAAGGGAAGGGGAGGTTACAAATGATCACTGCAATTAATATCAAGTTTTCAGCACAATCTTAGCAAAATGAACACGTGATCAGCCTCAGACATGATGGCATCCTGGTTATATAAATTTCCGACTCATGTGCTCGCTATCATGGAAAGATATTAAGGGAAAAAATTAAGTGATCAAGTGGTAAAGTTTCATCAGGAATGAGGAACCCCGTAAGACTCCTCCCAAAAGCCATATGCTTTTAAGATTTCATAAAATTCACTGCTATTTGTTTCCGCTTCAGTTTCCTTTAACATTTGGAAGAATCTCATAGTAATTCTAAGTTTCACTCGCCTCATGTTTTAAGACCGTACAGTAAATATAGTGTGGAACAATCTTCAGGCTTCTATCCCCTGGCCATTGATGTGGGTCAAGATAAAGGTCCTCTGGGGGAGCTATTTGAGATAACGAAGATTTGACACTTTTGTTAGTGGAAGGCATGGAGGGTGGAATTTTTTTTTTTTCTCCATACAGTGGAATACATTTTGTTCTTGTTCCCTTGATGGAGATGATGGTGTGTGTGTGTGTGTGTGTGTGTGTTTGAGTATTGTTTGTGTTTTACGTGAAGAGGATTTTATAGTCATGTTACCTCGTCTCTTAACCTTGTATTATGTGTGATATGTCTTTGCTCTTAGTTACAAACGCACACTTACACGCACACCCCAGTTTACTGCAGGTTCTTCGTGTGCGAATTCACAAAGTACGTTACATACAGTGAGGAGTGCCCGTGGTTTGAGAAATGACACGTCATCTACAAGAAGGGGAAACTTGATGGGCAAATGGAGTCACTGTATGGTGTCTTAAATGTGTCTCAGTACACACAGCAACATCCACCTATGGTCCTCACCTGTGGTTCGTACCAGCACATCTCGAGCGCGGTCTGGCACTAGTACCTTTTTACAACTGTCGCTACATACCAGTACACGACCAGATGTTGGTCTCTGAATAGTTTTTGGCTCGTGGCACTATCTACATCATTTTTTATAAGGGGATGCATGTACACTGGCATCATTTTGTCTTCTATCTTAGCCTATTTAGACGCATGTACACTGGCATCGTTTTGTCTTCTATCTTAGCCTATTTAGACGCATGTACACTGGCATCATTTTGTCTTCTGTCTTAGCCTATTTAGACGCATGTACACTGGCATCGTTTTGTCTTCTATTTTAGCCTATTTAGATGCATGTACACTGGCATCGTTTTGTCTTCTATCTTAGCCAATTTAGATGCATGTACACTGGCATCGTTTTGTCTTCTATCTTAGCCAATTTAGATGCATGTACACTGGCATCGTTTTGTCTTCTATCTTAGCCAATTTAGATGCCTGTACACTGGCATCATTTTGTCTTCTATCTTAGCCAATTTAGATGCATGTACACTGGCATCATTTTGTCTTCTATCTTAGCCAATTTAGATGCATGTATACTGGCATCATTTTGTCTTCTGTCTTAGCCTATTTAGAGAGTGTGATCTTATAAAGACCTTGAAGTAAGATGGGAACCTGCTGTCTTAGTGGAATGACTGTGTACCATCAGCGCAATGACTCGAAAGTTGGGGTCTTCGTGGGTAGATAGAGTGACTCATTTAGTGAGTAGACTTGCAGTGCACGAGGAAGACTATGCACGGAGGCAGCACATGTGCGGCACATGTTAAACACGCACCTGATACTAAAGTAAAACGAAAGAATAGAAGCAGATTTTTTTTGGGTTCCCTGTTATCGCCCTAGTGACGAGCTTTTATCGATATCATGTTTACTGTATGGTTCTATGTCCTAAATATTGGTAATTCCAGATGATTATTTTTCTAGGGATTTTAGCATATTTTTGTCACTATGCAATCCAGAAAATGATACAGTAATCTATAGGAACAAAAACATCAAAGTTCAAGAAAAAAAGATAAGATGCTCGAAAGAATCTCAAGGAATATTAGAACTTGCACTTCTGTCCATCCTGCATGAACCATATATTCATACCCTAGAAACGTTTTCGTAGAATATAGTACACAGAACCAAATCCGAAGTCATATATGCGAGGGAGTCACGAACGATGGACAGAGACATGGATACATTAAATGAATCGCCCAACACTCTAGGCGTTGCGAGATTTAGAGTAGCATCAACACTAGGCGTTGCGAGATTTAGAGTAGCATCAACACTAGGCGTTGCGAGATTTAGAGTAGCATCAACACTAGGCGTTGCGAGATTTAGAGTAGCATCAACACTAGGCGTTGCGAGATTTAGAGTAGCATCAACACTAGGCGTTGCGAGATTTAGAGTAGCATCAACACTAGGCGTTGCGAGATTTAGAGTAGCATCAACACTAGGCGTTGCGAGGTTTAGAGTAGCATCAACACTAGGCGTTGCGAGGTTTAGAGTAGCATCAACACTAGGCGTTGCGAGGTTTAGAGTAGCATCAACACTAGGCGTTGCGAGAATTTACACTCAGAGTAACACCATAATGTTAACATCACCTCTTGCAGCTTACTTTTGGAAGAGCCGATGATGAACTATCCTCTACAACCCGTCACAGACGGCCTCACATCATCGACAGACCTACCCTGCAGTACCTCCTGGTGCCCAGGTCAACTCCCCACCCCCTAATATTCATGCTAAATGCTCACCACTCGACGCCAAAACTTGGCGTCCCTGGCCACGACAGTTCGCGTCCCTGGCCACGACAGTTCGCGTCCCTGGCCACGACAGTTCGCGTCCCTGGCCACGACAGTTCCCCTTATGAGTCCTGCCAGTTGTGAGGTAGACCGGCATGCATCAACCCATATCCAGTTCTTTATGTTCCCCGGTGACTCTTAACTTACACCTTTGTCCATTCTGACCCTAAGGTTGTATTTCAAGAGGATCGATTTTCCCTCACGGAATCGTTTTTACTAAAATAGGCTGTAACTACTAATGGATTTGGGATTATATTCATTTCTCTTGAGAGGACCAAGGTATAGTGGGACAATTGCAGTGCATCAAAGTAGGGAAGATTAACTCGTATGTCAAGGAGGATTAAGAAACCTGACGATGCGTTTAATCTCACGTGATTCCTGAATCTTTGAAAGGTAGATGTGAAGTCGCTTAGATAAATCAGTGAAGATGTCCCCATTCTCAGTGATCACGAGTGCAAATGACCCTTCAACGAACTACCTGTTAGAATCTTCGTTGCGTCATCGTCATGCCGTCACTTCGTATTCCCTTAGGGAGTTACCGCTCCCACTACACAGTCACTATGAGAGAAGGAGAAGAAAGAAATGCGAAAACAAGGTACAAAATTCCACTGCCGCTGGCTGGCTGGCTGCATACGGTTCACGGTCGTAAAGTTTGGCATATTTTCTCCCTCACGCGGATATCTCTGAGGCTACGAAGAGGAGGCAATTCAAAACGCTTCAGCTAGGGAGAGAGAGAGAAAGAGAGAGAGAGAGAGAGAGAGAGAGAGAGAGAGAGAGAGAGAGAGAGAGAGAGAGAGAGAGAGAGAGAGAGAGAAGGGGGTCCTGGCATGATGATCAAGACATATGTTACACTAGATGATTTAGGAGTCAGCTCTTGTAACGCGTGGCCAATCGATGGTCATGTTTTCTCCCCAGAGATCAGGTGGAAGACGGATCTTAAAAAGGTGCCGGACTGGGATGAAAATACTCTTGTTCATGTTCTCACCCTTGATGATGATGATGATGATGCACGTTGATGACTTGATAAACTGGAAGAAGATCATGCAAGACAGTGTCTGATTTGACTTAGTGTACGTACAAGGAGACGAACATGTTCTTATGATTGTGATAGACATTTTAATGTGGTCGTCTGGCAGATTATAACAAGGAACTGACCACTAGGCCTGAATTACCGTTGATGCAGATCGGTGAGGCCTTTTAAGTATATGAACTTCGGAAAGTCGTCATAAACCTATCCTTCGAGCATCCACAGGTGGCATTTGGTAGCATTAGAATATAAACGATAAAATATTTACATATATTTGACCCATCACCCTTCGACATTTTATTGAAGAGATTCAGGGTGAAATATTCATCCGTTTTCTGTAAAAAAATGATGTAATGGTCTCACATGAGACAAAACAAAGTTCTAATGAATATGATCTCACATGGGACAAAACAAAATTCTAATAAATATGATCTCACATGGGACAAAACAAAGTTCTAATGAATATGATCTCACATGGGACAAAACAAAGTTCTAATGAATATGATCTCACATGGGACAAAACAAAGTTCTAATAAATATGATCTCACATGGGACAAAACAAAGTTCTAATGAATATGATCTCACATGGGACAAAACAAAGTTCTAATAAATATGATCTCACATGGGACAAAACAAAGTTCTGATGAATATCCAGCCAAACCACCGTAAGGCTACAGGGACTTATCCGAAGGCGAATTACACTTCAGTAATTCTACAGTCTCGTCTGTCACCTAGTAGACTCTACGGTGCTTAAAGAACAGATGTCTTTTTTTCTAAATTTACACTGAATCTCGTTGCTTCTTATCCGCCGTGTGCTTTATATATATCTTTAGGTCTACGCTTCATATTTCGAATTATCCTCTTAAGTTCCTGGTGGGGTACATCTACGAGAGCCTTCGTTCGAGTGTGTGCGAGCTGTTGATAGCTCGTTTTGAGGTATCATTTGGTGCGATAGATTCTGTGTATAGGGAGTCAAAAGTCATAGGTTACGTTTTGTGAAACATTGTACCTTATGCATTATTCCATCTCCATATCATTACCAAAGATGATGTCATGATGGAAAGAAGCATATCAAAAAATCTTGGAGACTATTAGAAATCAGGCAACTAGCCATATGCTGGGGGCTGAGGGATCTCACCTTGGTAGCAAGTTCTTGCAGCTGGACAGAGTGCACGCGAAGTGCTTCGAAGTATTCAGATACTTCCCTCAAACTCTTCGCATAAAAATTTTGGTCTTCAGAATAGCCAGCGATGATGCAAAGATACCCAGGTCGACTGAACACTGAAGGAAGACCTGTAGGCTGGCAGACAAGTTCCACCTTTCAACATGTGATCACTAGTATGAACTTATGATAACGATTAGATCTACTGAGTGACCTAATGACAGTGAATATAAAACCACTGACCCACCGTCAGATGTTGATAGTAGGATCAATCCGTTGTCCTCTGCCTAAACAGCGCTTTTAAAAACAAAAGGAAGTTTCATCATCAAAAATGATGATGTACAGAACTTTTGTTAAAGCGAATGTGTTATCATCAGTATTACCGAGCCATCCATCCAGTTTATTCATCTTCATCAGGCCTTATACCGATCTACATGAAGAACGTCGATGTCAAAAGTATATGAGTGGATCAAGACATTAGTTCTACTCGGCACTCTCTTGTTTATATTGCTCAGCGATCGTTGTATGCATAACTAGAACACCATACACACACACACACACACACACACACACACACACACACACACATATATATATATATATATATATATATATATATATATATATATATATATATATATATGTATAAGTGCATTGGTATCCCAGTGAACATTACATAAGTGGCCATGTAGATGTGTTGTCGAATGTCCTGCTGACGTCTCCTGTTGAGGGAGGAGCAGGGTGTGTTTTAAGAGTGCGTGTGTCTTGGTGATGAAGAGAGGAGAAAGTACCCAGACAGTGAGGAAGAGGGAGAGTCTGGATGGAGGGAGGAAGGAAAAAAAGACCACCTAGAACAATGTTTCTCTTCAATTTCTCTGTATAATGCCCTCCTCTCCACGTTTCCTCTATACACAAACACTTATGAGTAGACGGGTTGAAGGGTGAACCCCTTACTCGTTCGTTATATCAGCAATAATGTCTTCCCGTCGCTGGCAAACGTCAGCACAAGCGGTCTGACCGACGCTGACGTTTCGCACGTCTCATAAAAAACGACAGATATAAATCCGCTGGAAGAACTACCTACCTGCAGCAGCGCCATTGCAAGTGATGTATAAGCCCCCTGTGGTCTGTGGCTGAATTAACGAGTGAAAAAAAAACAAACTCTTGTTTGTTTTGAAAAGGGTGGATAGTCTGCTTGTTTTTCAGCGAGTGATGTTTTTACAAACTACCTGTTTTTTTTTTTCTTTTCCGTTAGTTCACTCGAGCAAAGATAACCGACCGTAATCCCACCTAACCTGATCGAGGTTAGTGCTAGCTCTAACGGGCTTTCACATGCCAACGGTCGGTACTTTATTGGTGCTCGTATTTCACACCTCCACAGCCACTATCCTTGGCGTCAGCATTGGCTGGAGAGTGAGACAAACAGATACTGATACCATGAATGAAGGTGTGAGGGAAGATGGACAAAATGGAAATGGAAGAAGAGGAAGGATAAATGGGTTTCTGGCAATATGAAGATGTATGAATATTTTTTCTGAAATCAGATGTATATGACGTAAGACAAAGAGTGTAAGTGGGTAGGTTTGAGCTGTAGAGATAAACCATAGGTTAGGAAAGGTCTGTAGATGGTAGTGGAGATACAGATAAGGATGGAAGACTGCCTTGGGAGTAAAAAAGTATATAAACTCATATTCAAGGTGTAAAATGTATATAGGTGGGAAAAAGGAACCTTCTTTACTGTTGTAAGTATAAGAAGCTGCACAGGATAAACTAAGAATATGGAGACACTAGATGGTAATGATGCTTGCTTATCAGAAAGGAGAAGACGTGAATGATCCACTAAAAGAATGCAACGATGTGCAGGTCAATAGTGAGAGGTGGACGACCAGGGTGAGGACAACATGATCGGCAGATGCATAAAGTCAATTAACCACAAACGTTTCTGTATTATTCCAGGGCTGTGGGAAGGTTATGCTACATGGACGGATATACCAACACAGTTGATATCATTCAATCCGTCCAATCAGTGTCTGGATTTTTTTTTTTTTTTTTTAGAAATAATTTGGATATCTAGAGAGGGCGTTACTCTTTTTTGACTGGCAGTTACGACTTTACGATGAGAGCTTTGATTACCCTAGCCAACGACAGGCATAGAGCCCAGGTAACTAACGATATGACCCGGAGGTCAGACGCTTTTTGATCCGAACAGTTGAATTTTTTTCACTGTACGCTGGTCCTAGACATGGCTGCCATTCCATCAGTGTTTAGCTTTCTGGACCATATTGATCTGTAACACGTCTGAATATGAAGTTAATGTGCCAAGGTCGGATCCTTGCAGCACAAACTCTGAGCGCATACTCAGGGGTTCTAAAATTTTCGAGGCTTGATATGAGAACACTTCGAAGATTCGTGAGACAGTGAGTAAAGGTTTCCTGGACGGTGAAACTGGAAGGTTCATGAAGCAGAGATTCGTGTCTTCAAAGTTATAAGTAACAGCGGCTCTTACCCAGTGGTCATATCCACTACAGCAGCTCTTTATTCCTGTCCATTATCAGGAGACGTTTAGAGATAAGCCTCGAACGCAGAGTAGGATTTCGTGGCTGGATAATTCCATAAGGATGAGACAGAAAACAAGAAAATGGAATCGACATGGAGAGACGGGACGGAGTAGCTTTACTTCTTGTAGGAATAGTACCCAACACTGCTGGCTGCTGGCCCCTCCCTCAGACTGGCATACCTATCTTGTATTTCTTTCTTACTTATATTTGGACTAGCAAGAATGGAGGTGTGGGTGGAGTTGTATACTGGAGCGGCTGAAGTAATCGAGAATCTGACAGTCTCTTATTCTTTGTGAGCTTCTCCGAAATACAATCTTCACAGTTTTATTTCCTATGAGTAACTAGATCATCTTGATATTCCGGTAGAAGAACAGAGACACTCAATAGGAATTGCTTGTAATGCCAATCTGAGAGAGCCGCTTGCTGCCAGTTGTGGGTGTGTTCATCCTACCATAGGAAAACGGGTCACTGTCGTTTCTGTTTTATTCTTCCTGTGGTTGAGGGTGGCCGAGGCATCCCCCTTGATGGAGTCCTATACAACGTAGAGTCTGGTAGCAGATTATCCTTCTAGTTTGTATAAAGGATGATGATAGGATAGTCTACGCATTATAGGAATTCGTTCCTAAACTGGGTACTTGGCTAAGGATATATATATATATATATATATATATATATATATATATATATATATATATAGCGTAAAAGATCTAAAGTAATCATTTCTTGGAACCAGATAGTGTCGTCATCTTGTGTCATAACTTCAAATTTTCAGATATTCTTCGCTTCGTCCACAAGGAAACTTTGTCAAAAACCTGTTTGTAAGATAATGAAAACAAAACTTTGACTTATTAACATACATAGATCAGTAAACAGACAGGAAAAATCACACGTAGTATTAAAAAGAGATACAAACCTTACGTAACATTTGTTTATATCCAAAGAAGAAGCTCTTAATAAATGTTGCAATAAATTCTTACCATCTACATCATCGGAATATACAGACAGTAGCTGTACCATTAGTCATATTTTGGACAACAGATGTTATAGACAATGATTCTGGGAAACTTAAACAAATGATAAACGTTCTCTGGCATTCACTTTTATTAATTAATCATCATTTTGTATTTCTTATCTCTCATTGATTTCCTCAAAAGCTTGCTGAAGGAAAACACGTTTGCAAACTATTGCTTCCCTTTAACCCAGAACCTTGATTCACTCCAATTTTCTTTTCTGAAACATATAACCTAATTCTCCTTTCCTCTCATCTTGGCTACATCCGTACATATTCAGGCACCGCAGCCTGAGCCTTCGAGGAGGATGAGCACTCTTCGCTTGGCTCCTTTTTTGTTTGTTATATCTTTCAGAAATTGAAATACATGAAAGGGTAGGGTTCCAGGCACCCCCTCCGCCCCCTTTAGTCACCTTTTACGAAAAGTCAGGAAAACGGGGGTACAATTCTTTCTCCTTTACTCCAGGGATATATATATATATACATATATATATATATTATCCCTGGGGATAGGGGAGAAAGAATACTTCCCACGTATTCCCTGCGTGTCGTAGAAGGCGACTAAAAGGGGAGGGAGCGGGTGGCTGGAAATCCTCCCCTCTCGTTTTTTTCTAATTTTCCAAAAGAAGGAACAGAGAAGGGGGCCAGGTGAGGATTTTCCCTCTAAGGCCCAGTCCTCTGTTCTTAATGCTACCTCGCAAATGCGGGAAATGGCGAATCGTATGAAAAAAAAAAAAAAAAAATATATATATATATATATATATATATATATATATATATATATATATATATATATATATATATCATCCCTGGGGATAGGGGAGAAAGAATACTTCCCACGTATTCCCTGCGTGTCTTAGAAGGCGACTAAAAGGGGAGAGAGCGGGTGGCTGGAAATCCTCCTCTCTCGTTTTTTTTTCTTTTTACTTTTCCAAAAGAAGGAACAGAGAAGGGGACCAGGTGAGGATATTCCCTCAAAGGCCCAGTCCTCTGTTCTTACTGGTACCTCGCTAACAGGGGAAATAGCGAATAGTTTGAAAAAAAAAAAAAAAAAAAAAATATATATATATATATATATATATATATATATATATATATATATATATATATGTAATACTTTTACCATTGCGCAAGTAGGAGTTGAACCCAGGCTCCCGAAAACAGCTGGCGCACAGAGTAGCACTGGACCACCAATGGGACAAAACCAGTCTCTCTGGAACTGCTGGCCACAGCTCCGGTGATCCGACCACTCACTGTGGACCTATTAGGTGAGCAGGCCGCCCACACTCTGGTCCTGGTGATGGTGCAAATCGACTCACGGGCATCTTGGTAATGTCTATATAGTAAATCGGTACATATAATGTTCTATACCAGAATGAAAAGGTTTTGTGCCATCCATTGGTACATTGTCCGTCCGCTGTTCTCAGTACACCAGGTTCGATTCCCAGGCGCGCAATGGTTAAACTGTTTTGACTAACGTACATGTGAATATGACATGCTTTGATACGTAAACACAGCCGAGATGTCCGTGAGTTGATATGTAGCATCTGCAGGACCAGAGCTTAGGCGGCCTGTCCCATCCTACAGGTCCCCAGTAAGAGGGCGGGTTCTGGCGCTGGAAGAAGCAATTCCAGTGAGATAACTTTACTCCCATAGGTGATCCAGTGGCACGCCGTCCACCCGCTGGTTTCAATAGCCTGGGGCCTGAGTCTCGAGCATATAGTGACAAGATTGTTTAGATTGCTTTATATGTGAGCATTACATGTTCTGATATATATATATATATATATATATATATATATATATATATATTTCTTTTTTCATACTATTCGCCATTTCCCGTATTAGCGAGGTAGCGTTAAGAACAGAGGACTGAGCCTTTTAGTAAATATCGTCGCTTGGCCCCGTTCTCTGTTCCTTCTATTAGAAAATCTAAAAACGAGAGGGGAGGATTTCCAGCCTCCCGCTCCCTCCCCTTTTAGTCGCCTTCTACGACACGCAGGGAATACGTGGGAAGTATTCATTCTCCCCTATCCCCAGGGATAATATATATATATATATATATATATATATATATATATATATATATATATATATATATATATATATATATATATTTATATATATATATTTTTTTTTTTTTTTTTTTTTTTTTAATTTTCCAAAAGAAGGAGCAGAGAAGGGGGCCAGGTGAGGATATTCCCTCAAAGGCCCAGTCCTCTGTTCTTAACGCTACCTCGCTATCGCGGGAAATGGCGAATAGTATGAAAAAAAAAAAAATATTTGAAAGACGGTGTGAAGGACACAATGACAGAAATACTCACGCAAGAATTTACCCTGGGGCAGCTGGAGAGGCCGCACTACTGAAGAGATGTGACGATATAAAGTGAATGTTATTCATACGTCAGAACACACCCTTATCTGAGGTCTGCATGCGTCCACGCATACTGGGGTTTAAAAAGAAAAACAATAAGAATGACAAGAGACACAGAGTCCTGTAAGTTTGTAAGATATTAATGTTTATAATTCACAAGAGACACGACGTGTGTGCTTGAATATTACGAATTAGCATAAACACACACACACACACACACACACACACACACTTACACACACACACACACACTCTCTCCTAGATACGAAAAAGAAAAAGTTGTAAAACATATCTGCCCACAAGGCAAGACCAAACGAGAGAGAGAGAGAGAGAGAGAGAGAGAGAGAGAGAGAGAGAGAGAGAGAGAGAGAGAGATGACCCCACATGCCTTAGAAAACTTACACTATACACCTGTACACACTTCAGTCTTCTCCTTCATTTCAAACAATCCATTTCCTGCCCCACCTCTACTTCTCCTCTAGCCACCCCATAAAAGATATATATATATATATATATATATATATATATATATATATATATATATATATATATATATATATATATATGAGAGAGAGAGAGAGAGAGAGAGAGAGAGAGAGAGAGAGAAGCAAGCATGGATGAAGAAAGCGAGTTGGACAAAGGGAGATAAAGAGACAGAGAAAAGACGAAACAAGAAATACCAGAAGAGATCGAATGCCTGATTGGCATTAGTGGTTAAGCAACGAAAAGTGTGAGGTGTTCTCTAGGACTAAAGCTCCCAGTGAGTGTGTTTGAGCAGGTCCTTGAGAGCCAGCAGATGGTGTAACGGGCCAGGGACAGACAGATGGTGGGCCCCATAAGGCGCAGAGAGTCTGCAAAGGCTTGAGAGAATGATGGACAGATGGCGGACCAATGGAAAGAGACGGATGACAAACAGGAAATGGGCTGGAGAGACGATAGACAGGATTATGGACGGGCAAGTGTGTACCAGATAAGGAACAGACAGAAGCTCGGCTGAAAGGGTAAAGAAAGCAGGTTGAGCTGATAAAGTATCGATATGAGGTGGTTAATAAAAAAAGAATAGAGAAAGGGTAAAATAGCGGCTGTTGACGATGGAGTGAAGGAAGAGACAGATAGTGATAAGGATACAGAACATAGCTGAATGATTGAGAACCAAATAAACGACATCCACATAAGGAGGAAAAAAGTCTGTGGTTCCCCACATCAAGGGCACAGACGTGGCAAGACTGACGAGGCACAGACGAAGAGTAAACCGAAGAAGAACACGTAAATAGCGTATCAGAAAAACAGATGACAAAGCCATACACAGAGAAAAAAAAAAGAATAAATAATGAGAGGGAAAAAGATAAATGTGATTCATCATAGTATTAACAACCTTCAGAGAAATGGGAAGGTAGTGAGTGAGATATAGCCAAAAGAAGAATTGGACATAAGGCAAATCAATGGGTTGGGGGAGGCTCAGTCAGTAGCAAGAACGTGCCAGGCCAGATAAGGACCTGATAGATAAGTGATCCAGTAGCCAAGACCGAGAGTCAAGGACAGATGGGGGTTTATGGGTGAGTTACATAAGGCCAAGACGGATGATAAAGTTGGGTGTGAAAACGGATGTCGTGCCTGATGATGAACGAGACAGGCAGTAGTAGACTAGGGTGGAGGACAGACCGATCGCTCGCGAACGAGTAAGGGGATTGCATAACCAGAGGAGTAAGTCGAGTGTAGAACAGGTGTATGTAGCGAGGCACGTGGTGTGTCGGGTTACAGACGAGGAGTTGGCAAGCTTGGGGGTGAAGGGTAGGAGGATCGTGAGCCGGGTGAAGGGAGGTAGTCAGGTGGTGAAACTGGTGAGGAACACAGAGAGAGAGAGAGAGAGAGAGAGAGAGAGAGAGAGAGAGAGAGAGAGAGAGAGAGAGAGAGAGAGAGAATGGTAGACGCAATGAACCTGGCAGGTGATGTAGTCTGACGGAGAGGAGAGAGGTTGTGAGTTAAATGAAAATGGACAGATCAAACGTCGGTTCAACAATAGACAGCTGGTGAATGGACAGATGACAAACCGTATGAAAAGCAGACAGATAGTGAGTCACATGAAGATCAAGCAGATTGCGAGGTGAGTGATGAATAGACGGATTATGAGCCTGAGGAAGAAAGGACATTAGACAAGTTTGATAGAGAGTAGAAGAATGAGATGAAGAATAGGAAGATGACTTGTTAGGTGGGCATATAGACAGCTCGATAACGAGTTATGTACAAAGTGTTGCGCATTCCAAGGTTGCAGAAAAGCGAGAGAACAATGCATGCAATTAGAAGAAAAAAGGGATGGCCAGTAAGTGGGAAAATGGAGAGAGAGAGAGAGAGAGAGAGAGAGAGAGAGAGAGAGAGAGAGAGAGAGAGAGAGAGAGAGAGAGAGAGAGTTATATAAATGCACACACCACACAGACCCAAGGTCCGAGCGAAGTGGTCTCGCCTTAACACTACTGAAAAATATGTAGTCCCCTTAAAACAGTAGCAGAAAAGAATAACAAAGCTGAGCCTCCCTCCAAACCGTCCACTTCCTTCAGCTCACGGGTTGATCATTGACCGTATGTTATCCCAGTATGGCCAAGGCGATAACACTAGTTTAGAAAGTAACATGATATATTACCAAATTATGACTGGCTAAAGAATCATTCAACAGCATAGAATAAAAGTTGAAGGTCAAGCCTAATTGCAAAGATATTAACAGTGCTACTCTGAACAATATATCCTGGAATCATATTCCGCGTCAGTAATGTCGTTGGTGAAAAAATATTTCGTGACCTTTAAGTTTTAGTACATTTCCTCTCGTTGGTAGTATAGGTGCGACTCTAAATGAATTTTCAACATCGACGTTCTTCAATCCTTTAAGTATTTCAAAACACTCCTTTAATTCATCTCGGTGTTGCCTCATGCTTTGAACAAAGTCAGTTCTCCCAGTCTCTCTTCATATGATTCGTTACGTAAGGCAGTGATCGATTTAGTTGTTCTTCGCTGCACTACTTCCAAGTTAAGAACATCCTAACTTAGGCGGGGGGCCGAGGACTGCCCTGCATATTCGAGGTGGGATCTAACTAGACATAGATATAGTGGCAATCTCATCTTTGTTTTTATATGTAAAGTTTCTGTTGATAAAACCGAAACATCCTATTTACTTTTTTTGGCAGCTTCGTTTCAATGTTGGAAGAATTAGAAAATATTGGAGTTAGTGATACCTAGATTCCTCATACAATAGGTTGTCCTTTGTCTTGTGGCCTATCAGTTCAATATCAAATTTCTCTTTGAGGTTTTCTACTTCCAACAATTGACATTCATTAACGTCAAATGGCATTTTGCCATTTTGTAAACCATTCACCTATCTAACTAGATCCTCTTGTAATCTTAGCCTATCATCTTTATTTAATATGGTGCTGGCAATCTTTGTGTCATGAGCGAATATGGACACTTAAGTTATTCGGCCTTACGTCAATGTCGTTCATATGGATGATGAAAAATATAGGACTGAGGACGGATCCCTGGGGAACCCCATTAGTAATGGGTGACCCAAGTGATGATTCACCATTCTATCACGACCTTTTGCCTCTCATCACATTACAAAGCCTCTCTCCAGTTTCCTGTGCAACCAGTAATCCTCAGGACCAGGACTTTATGCATCAATTTAACGGAGGGACTTTGTCAAATGCTTTATTGTTGCCGCCGGTATTGAAGATCTATGATAAAATTCAAGGAGGTTTACGAGGTATGATCAGTGCCCTTTAAAACTATGCTATGTATTATTGACCAGACTGTGTTGTTTAAGGCAAGCTACGATCTTATCTCTAATGATCGACTCCGGAAATTTACATATAATTGATATGGGTCTAAGAGTACGGTAAATGCCAGGCATTTCACGGCTTTAGAAAGTTGAGGTTAACGATTTGGCAATATCGTGTTTGAAGTCTTCAGTCACTCTTGAATGGACACTATCTGGATCTAGACTTTTAATAGTCCTCAGCTTATCTGTGTTGATGCCTCTCTAACCGTAAATTCTGATATCGTACATTTGCTGTTGATCACTGTCGCAAAATTCGCATCGCTGCTCTCTGGTGTCATAGCCGAACTGAAAAACTAGTTCAGGGTTGTTGCTATGCATTCATCATCCACAGTGGATTCCCCATGTTCCTTACATGTTTCTTGTTACTGGTGTATTCATGAAATCTTTCAGGATCTCTAGTGCCATCTCACCACTCGGCGTATGACGTGATAGTCATTCCTGTGTTCCCGAGATCGTCTGGAGCTGTCCTTAGCCATCTATCCAGGTTTCTATAGTTCTTGTTCCAGGCATGCTTATCATTTCGCCTGGCAGTATATATAGAACTGTGCTCCCATACTGTGTTCTGGACTCACGTATATTTTGGTTTACTGTCGTTTCTCGTTCGTTGCATGGTATAACTGCTACTTAATATCTCTGTTTTTTATTTTTCCCTCGTCGCCAGGTCTAGTATCATGTCCTTTATCCCCTCAGTATATTCTCACGTGTAGTTTGTCATGCACTATTTTCTTGTTCTTTTAAGCCGTATGGGTCCAGTTTTTTCTTCTTTTTTTTCTTTTAGCCTCTCATGACAGTTCACATCTGCCGTTCCTTCGATTTTGTTTCGAGATTTTTTTCTAATTCTCTTAACTTTTTCATTTCCGTTTGTTTGGTTGCCATACGTCCAAGCCATTTTCTATTTCGTTTTTTATATACATGTATTCAACATTTTCTTCACTCATTTTTGTAGTAAAAGTTTTCTTATAATAGCACTCATCACTTGGCTCAATATTCTTGTCAATATACTCTTTGAATTATCTTTTCTTAATAATAATGACTTTTTTATCAGAGATGTTTCCTTCATGTTTCCCTCATATTCTGTCACTTTCGCTCAGGAACTGAGAACAAGTAGACACGTGTAAAGGGAGTAGGTGAGCAAACTCAAGATGAATTGGAAGGAAAGGGGAAGTGGATCTAAGGACAATTGAAGAGGTTAATGCCTGATCAGGATGGTGTAGGAGGATTAAAATAAGGACAGAGGAATTACTCAAAGTACAGAGTGCTTCCCTCAGGGCCAAAGTGGCTTTTGTATGGGCACAACTTAGGGTTACTGAGATGAAGACATAATAATTGAGACTTGGAGAGCTAGGGTGTCAATAGGATGGAAATGACTGAGGCAAGGGCGTGAATTAAGCAGAATGTAGAGTGGTGGATGAGAAGTCAGAGCAGATGAATCGGGGCAAAGGGTTTAAGAGGAAAAGTGACTTACGTGGATGATAAGTGTTTGAGGCTAGAGCAGAGTGGTTAAGGCGGAAACTGGATTATCATGGCTAGGGAAAATGGTTAGGTTATAGTAACTGTGACTAGTAGGAAGTGAGTAACAAAGTTTTATTTGAATGGCTGGTGTGGTAAGAGTGCCTTCTGCCAAAATAAAGTGGTTGTGGCAAGGACAATGTGAGTGAAAGGAGACAGTTATTTAGGTGATACAGTGATAGAGGTGGGGTAGAATGGCTGTGGGAGGGTTAGACTTACTGAAATAAAGATACAACGGTTGAGACGGAGGCAGAAGAAGCGAGGAATAGTATGTGAGGCTGGAACACTGTGGCTGAGGGAGAAGAAAAATTGCTAAGTGGTGTAAAGGGTTTAAGATGGATAGAGTGACTATGATCGGAGCAGAATGGCTGAATTGGAAACAGTGTGGTTGTAATAGGGGAGCTACACGATACTAAATGATGAAGTAAAACATATATGGATGTTAATTCCTCTTTTGGCCGTTCTCACGACACTCACAACAACCTGTTGCTAACGCCGTCAGCCTACACTAACCATCACGGCACGGACAAAAACGTGCCTGATTTGAAGGTCTACATATTGTAAAGGTTAAGTCATGAGTTATGGAAACATTGAGGAGGGGATAGATGTAACCGCCTCGGACGTTTGCTGACTCTACTCTTAAAGTGAAAAGGTTGCAAGAAGACGAAAGAAGGAAGAGCTATATTGTGTGAAGAGAGAAGGTAGTATAACAACCACTCCTAGTGTTTGTGGTCTCGAAAAACAACATAGTATGTTCTGTGTCCAGGTCTTGGGAAACAGGACGTATGGAGGAAGCCCTCGGGAGTAGCATCCGAAATTAGATCAGTAGATCAGAGATGAGGAACGAAGATACAGTCAGAGGGAAATGGATAGCTGAAGGGTGACGATGGCAGGTGAGTTAAGAAGATGGAGTGATTTTGCTTCCACTTTGGCTAAAGAGTGTTAGAAGAAGAGCAGCAGTATTTAACACAGAGGTGAATAAGACCCGTGTAGATGTGGAATATCATCTAAGAAGACGAACAACAGCGGCACCTGTACAGCTTCAGGGAAACAGCTTTTGTAATCGTTTTAGATAGAGATTCCCGAATAGATCATATGATATGGTGACGCTGAGCAAGTTTATGTTTCATATGATTGGATTATGGTACTTTGAAGTTTGACATGAGAAAACCAATAAGATTTTGAAAGAGATATAGGTCGAAATTACGTTTTTGCGCTGTCGTTTTCAACAATATTTCGGTTCTTCCTTTCATATATCCTGTACAGTTTATATTTCAGACAGAGCATGTGTTTAGTGTCAAGAAAAAGAATGAGTATCGAAGCGAAGAGGAGGTAGAACCATGATTTGAGGAATGCAGAGTGGAGTTGTCGAAACAAGAGTACGTTTGGAAGATGAAGAAAGATCATTCATCGAGAAAAGAAGTGTAGGTGATCAGACAGAGCCCTGAAGAACGCTAGTATTGGAAAGATTAGGGAGAAAAGCCGTTCCATCAACCATAATCGTGCCAAAGCGACTGGAGAGGAAAGTATGCACTAGACAACAACAGAGACAAGCGTCAGGGTCTCATGGAGGGAGTTTAGCAAGCAAAGACTTATACCCTGTCAGTTGCCTTAGAGATGTTGATGGCATTGACAAAAGACTCACCAAAATTCCTAAGAGTGGTGGACCAGATGTGGCCCACGAACGAGAGATGGCTGGTGTAACTTGCGATGCTTAACCCGACATAGGTGATTGCCATGGGACTACCACAGCCAGACGCATACTGTATAGCGAAGCTCTACTGGTTCTAAGGATAGTAGGTGTAAAAGCCATTGATAGTCTCTCTTTCGATAACAAGAGACGGATGAACGTGTGAGATTTTCAACTTGGAGTTAAAGGCAAAGAGAAGAACGGTTGACGTTGCTGGAGTTGAAACAGGTTATCTTTGGAAAGCTGAGAGTTCGACTGTGTTCATTTTCGATCAAGTTCTCTGATCTATGAGATGTGTGACGATATCATTTGCATTTAGTCTCACGCTAAAAACTGTTTTGCTCTTTCCTCTCCTCATGAAACGCTTTTAAACTTTGAAATCTGTATCTTAACATAGTATAAAAGAAATTCCGAAGGCACTGAGATTGATAGTGTTCGATGCTTTGAAAGAAGTTACCATATGGCGACATAAAAAAAAAAACCTTTTGCATATATATATTATATCCGGCTCATGTACTCATCATTAGGCAGACGACAGTCCTCATCATGAATATATATTTGCCAAAGATTAGTTGTGAGGGGTCGCATTGGTGACCAGTCCATTTGAACACCTGCACTGATGCTGAGAACTTCCCGGGGTGCTGTCAGACAACACACTGAACGATTAAATCTGCGTCAGATCATGGTTCAGAAAATGATGATGATGAAAGATGACTGACTTGACATATACGATGTGTTCAGCAAACGACCACATGATGTATTTACCATTAAGGAACATATATTCATGCAGATGTATATATACGTATATATGTGAACATACATCCGTAAGTAAAAGCGTACACATGAATGCAGTAACTTGTATACATCAACGAATTCATGATCATGAGACTTATCAAGGTAAAATAGGAGAGTGATCATTTCAGTTTTAATTCATGTGTTGGATCCTTTCAAGCAGGAGTGTGCCATGGTTACGATCCCTTGTACCATTACCTTCAGAGCGATGCTAAAAAAAAGAAAATGTAATTGTGGCATTGAGAAATAATTCTACAAAAACGGACCATCATTACACTTCATCTACTTGTGTACGTCTTGAATCTTAGTTGTGTATGAGGCATTAGGAAATGTATTTGTAACACATTTTCGTTGCATATGGGGCATTAGGAAATGTATTTGTAATACATTTTCAATGTTCGTGTTTTATGTCTCTCTAAATTCTTTTTCCATCTACGCTATCAGTTCATATACAGCAAATATTTCCTCTTGGTGAATACCTTTTGTATGACATTATCCAATCCCAGTTGATTTAAACTCTGATACTTTGACTTTCAAACTATATATACTTTCCAGACACATTTCAAGCACATAATTATACAAACATTAAAGAAATTTTATCTGTATTATTTATCAGCATTCGTATTGCAAAAGGACGTTAACAAAATCAACTTACACTTTATCTATAGCGATAGACTGAAGATGCTTCAGACGGTGCAGTACTGAGTTGTGTTAATTGGAAAATAATTGAATTCTTGCGACTGACTGATGCCTTCATTCTACATGCACACCACATGTTGCATGTAGCTGGTAATACTGAGAAGCTTATAAAGAACATTAAGAAAATGTGTGTGTGTGTGTGTGTGTGTGTGTGTGTGTGTGTGTGTGTGTGTGTGTGTGTGTGTATAGAGCCTGATTGTGAACTTAAAAAGTACGCCATTAGGGAATAATGGATTAACTCTGTAGTAGGGAAGGAGCTATCATGTGTATGTGTGTGTGTGTGTGTGTGTGTGTGTGTGTGTGTGTGTGATAGGGTTGTGTGTGAATGAGATGAAAGGCAGAAATGCTGCCTTGTGTTTCTGGGGAAATCGTCTATGTATTAGGGATATAGAAGCATCGTGTGGAGGGGGGACCACTAGATCTTGGGAGATAATTGTACTGTGTGTGAGGTGGGTGGGTTAACGCTAACCCTGAGAGGCGTAGATAGTGCCTGTGTTGGGAGGCAGGATGTAGCATGTGTCTAATATAGGGTGTCTTTATGTTGCATCACATATCACGTGTGTGTGTGTGTGTGTGTGTGTGTGTGTGTGTGTGTATGAGGTGCCTAAAAGGAAGAGAGGGGTGAGGTGTGGCGTGTGTGTGTGTGTGTATGAGGTGCCTAAAAGGAGGAGAGGGGTGAGGTGTGGCGTGTGTGTGTGTGTGTTTAGGGGTTCCTTTTTACTGGGGGAGAGGGATATCGTGAGTGTGTTAGATACTGTTGTGTAGAAAGGGGGAAATTGCAGTATGGATATCGTGTGTCTCACTGTCGAAAAGAAGGCGCTTGGCTGCGGTTTGCATGCATAAACAGTTATCCGTGTTCTGGGTACAGGGAGATGTTGCATATCTTTATATATTGGAAATGTCTACATCTCGACGAACGAAGAGGGCTGCATGTACATGTGTATGTGTGGTAGGGTGTCTGTGTCGGCAGAATGGGTGCTGCATATATGGATGTATATGGGCAGAGTACATGTGTCAGCAAAGTAGTAGTGGGGAGCAAGTGTATGCATAAAGGCAGTGTCTGTGTGTTTGGTGGAAGGGGATACGGTGTGTGTGTGTGTGTGTATGTGTGTGTGTGTGTGTGTGTGTGTGTGTGTTCATCTCCTAGGATCAGGAGGTGCAATGTGCACGTGCGTGGAATGTCTGTGTTTTGGAAGGAGGAAAGTGACATGTGTCCTGGGAAGGAAGTCTGTGAGGTGTGAGGGAATGGGGATACCGGATGTCATATGTGTTCCGGATATGATTTTGTTCAGGATATGTCGTCTGTGTGTTTGGATGGATTCTTTGTTTTGAACGGTGTAAGATGTCATACATGATAGTGAACGCGCGTGTGCGTTCATATGTGTGTGTACAAGTGTGAGACGAAGACATACTTATGTGTTTTCCTATATATTGTGTGCATAATTCATATAAACAAGAAAGTAAGCATCAGGCGTAAACATCCTACAATGCGTAACAGCGTAATGCGTTAGTGTCAGGTGATGCGACACCAGGCAGAAAGACAAGGTCGTTCAAAGTCATAAGACTCCCACGTTCAAATAGATCTTCACAGGGACCAGTTGCCTCCTCTTCCCTCGCACACCTTATGAAGTTATCATGACATGTATTTCTGATGTGCTCACATAACCATCATAGAACGTGGTGATGCTGCTGAATGTCCTGAGAAGATGCTAGAGTCACCGTGTGTAATGACCCACACACCTGCACCTGTGCACAGTAACTGTCTAATGGTATAATGTGCATGAATCTAAATGCCTTCTTTACATACCTGGTCTTCTCTCCTCCACAATGGATTAGAAGTAATCTCATTATTGTATGCTCATCGTGTGTTTTAAAAGGACCAGCTGTAATTGGCTGTAGCTGACAGATGCGAAGGAGAAGGGGAATGGGAGAAATTCAAGGTGCCTTACGCCCAAAGCAAAAAGAAGGAGAAATATGGATCGGGAGGAGTAAATGGTAGAGAGAGAGAGAGAGAGAGAGAGAGAGAGAGAGAGAGAGAGAGAGAGGAGAGAGAGAGAGAGAGAGAGAGAGGCTCAGCCGCAATGCACCATCTGCAGCTACGTAGATGAGATGACGAGAGGAGATAATCGTCTAGCTACAAAGGAAGTGATTATGCTGGTTATAATACAAATGAGTCGGTGAGGGCGACGAGCTTCACCGAGTTGAACCCTTCAGTAGTCGATATGTATCATGACTGTACTAGAGTACATACCAATATCATGCACGCACGTAGTGTTTCATGACAGCAGTCAGGAAGTCCTAGCCAATTATCACTCATTAACTCACCGTCGTACCTGCATATGTTCATCGTTTAATCAACATTGCCCCGACACAGCGTGCGATGGAAGTATTAGTGAACCTGTTGTTGGCGTGGAATATGATGACTTTTGGGGAGGACAAAAGGGGGTGTAGACCACAGTTTCTCTCCCTACCACCCCGAAGCTTTGGAACTCTCTACTGTTACATGTCTTTCTCAATGACTATGATCTGGCACTTTTTAAAAGACAGGTTTTTCACTTCCTCCAAAATTCGTAGATACTTTTCATTGTCTCTTCTTTTTTCAGTTTTTATCAAACCTTTTGTATTTCAATTAAGGTTCGGCCTTAATGTGGACTTTTGTCCGTGACTGGAGCCTTCAACATAAAACGAGTCATGAAAAATTTCTCAGAAAAAACGAAAAAAGTTGCATGCAGTATTTATCGTTTTGAAGAAAAGCTGTATGAAAAAGTGCTTGGTAAGGCAAACTGGGAATTTCTGACTCAGTATGGTGTGTATGGCCGACTTCTCAGTACTGTTGAAAGCAGTAGTGCTTGTGTGAGGGTAAGTGGGAAAGACTGATGACGAAAAATGAATGTTGCAGTAAGTAAAGGGTATGCAATATCACCATGATTACAGATAATGGTTATAGATGAATCATCACATGAGAGCGAGATGGCATGAGAGTGGTGTAATACTGAACTGAAACAGAAGTTGCTGCAGTTTGTATGCAAATGACGCTGTGTTTGTAGGTAGACCAGAGACAGATTTGGAAAGAATAGTGAGCCGGATGTATTAAGAATATAGCAGGATAAAGAAAGAGAATGCGAAAAAAAAAAAAATGTACGAGGCAAGTTCGTTCAAAGATTGAGGAATCAGATCACATGATGAAACTGTATGGTGAAAAACTGGAATCGCGGATGCCAGTGGTAAAAATACTGAAGATAAAAGAAAGAGTCATGTAAGGGAGAAGAACTGACGGTGCAGTGAAAGCTCTCGTGACTAGGAAAAATAAATGGCGTACAGTATACAAAAAATCCTGAGATGATACATAGATCCCGAGGTGCTGGTGGATCACGTGAGCCGCCTTTCCTCTTCCTTTAGTTCTGTTTACATAACACTTTGTACTGGCCTATTGTCATTCCTCCCAAACAGATGGTATGGACAAGAAGAAGAGGAGAGACCGAACTAGAAATGAAGGGACGGAGTGGATAAGGTTTTGAGTGTTAGGGACTTGAACATGCATGTGTGTGAGGCGGGCACGGGGATAAAGTGAAGCAATACAGGAGGCTACGTGTTGTCAAGGAACTGAACTAGGGTATATGAAACAATCAAGGGAACCTATGGAATGGGGACTACTAGAGAGTGGATGTGAACAAATGAGGCAAGTTCTTCGTCTGTTTCTGACGTTACCCTGCTAACGCGGGAAATAAAAGACAACTATACATGTTTTTACGTTATTTGAGGTGGCACGGGACTAATGAATGTCGTCATTTCCCTCATGAGCGATGTAGCATTAAAAACAGATGACAAAACCTTAGAGGAAAAATTCCTCGCTTGGCTCCTTGCTCTGTTTATTCTTTTGGAAAGTAATATAGGAAGGGAGGCTTTCCAGCCATCCGCTCCCGCCCCTATTGGTCGCCTTCTACGACGCGAAGGGAATACGTGGGCAGTAATTTTCCTACCCTATCCCCAGAGATAATTATATATATATATATATATATATATATATATATATATATATATATATATATATATATATATATATATATATATATAGTCGTAGAAGGCGGCTAAAAGGGGAGGGAGCGGGTGGCTGGAAATCCAAAAGAAGGAACAGAGAAGGGGGCCAGGTGGGGATATTCCCTCAAAGGCCCAGTCCTCTGTTCTTAACGCTACTTCGCTAACACGGAAAATGGCGAATAGTATGAAAGAAAAAAAGAATACATATCCTTAGACAGTTGAAGATAAACAACTGAGCTGACTGTGGGCCAACTGCCACAACCAGGATCCAAACCTAAGCGCTTAACCCCCAGCGGCCCGTGAATGTCACAATCAGCTGCGTTAATCTCTACACCAATGAGCTAAGTGAGACAATTGATGGGACATCTGATCATGACTTGATGGAGACAAGGTTGAGAGTTTGTCGAGGCTGTAGGAAACGAAGAAATGATATGGGTGGGAAGAAGGTCGTGAGAATGAGTGAACTAGGTGATCAGGCTTGCATGAAGACATATCAGGAGAGAATGAGTGAACAATGGCAAAAGATAAGAGTAAACGATTAATTTTTTTCTCTTTCTCTCTGTTTGTTAGAAAGATATTTCAAATAATCAGATATTTTAGATGATCATAAAAAAGCAGAATGTACGTAAATATCTTAATTTTTCTTCTCTCAGATATCCGTTACATACAGATAACATCAGAAGGAGGTAACATCCGAATAAGGTAGTTTTGCCAATAAGGTAAGACGAGCAAGACATGATGCACAGATAGATTTTATGTTCACATGTTCACATGTCCCTTCAGTATCTTTTATTTCCTTTCTTTTTTTGTTCGACAGATTAACAAATTCCTCCACGACGTCAGCCTTCCTCATTAGCTTTTGAGGGCGAAAAAAGACCCCAAAAATGTCGGCTTACAGGTGGGGTTACGCAGCATATTCTGGCTTCCTTGAGTAATGGACCGTGCAGCCGGTGCGCTGTATGGGAGGATAGGCTCTTGCTACCGTGTTGAAATCTCCCAACATTGTCTCGCACCATATTTTCCCTCACTCCTTTATACGCCCAGGGATGAGGGAAGAATGGGTGTGAAAGTGAGGAGGAAAAATAGGAAGACAATGTAGCTTAGTTGCGTGACATGGCAGGAGCTTTCATTAGGGTAAATTAGTGAGATAGGATACCCTGAATATCAATTACTAGTGTACGTCATTTAACGTAATATTGCTGGTGGTCCTTGTATTACTATCTCATTACGAAATGGGTTGAAAATTAAGCGGAAAAGCTAGATTTTGTGCTTTGGGTATTATTGCTGTTTAGAAAGCGGAAGATGAGAGTTTTAAACTCTCATTTAAAACTCGTGAGACGTCATCCTAGCCACCATCAGCTCACATCTTCACCCATGTTGTCACCACCCACTGTGCCTGACGAAGGCAGGAGGTGCTGCTCTTCGTGGTCGCTTCCCAACCTACAACTGACACGTACAAAAAATGTCATCGCGTTCACCATCCATCAGATCTGAGGGTGGGGAGTCTTACCGTGGCAATTTGCCAAACCTCACATAACTAAAGTAAAAGGCAAATCGTTGAACCTACCATCCACCTGACGAAGGCATAGAAAATCTATCACCCTCTTCTCACAACTATGACCATGGAAAAAAATATACCCTCATGACCCTCACCCATTGTTGCTAATGAGGGCAAAATTAACCTCGTTGCGACCGCCACCACCGTATTTGAAGACGGCAGAAGAGCCTGTGACTCCCACCTGCCCTGGTTGATGTAGACAAAAAAAAGCCTCGTCATGATTACCACCCACCACACCTGACCAGGGCAAAACAAGGCACATCAAGACCACCTACCTCCCATTGCCCCACTACGTTCCCACACCATCCCAAAAGAGCCGACCAATTTCCGACCACTTTTACAGCACCTCTCAATGGGTTTGACGGAGGCGTGGTATTAGGGTAACTTGCTGAATAATGGAGGGGCGAGGTTCTCAGGAGAGTTTGGCCCATATGACACTGAGCGTCTTTCTCACCGTGTAATTAGGAATCCTTAGGGACTCATACGATCATCATCGGGTGTATTCTCAAGTTCCCGTCCGCTAACCATGTTTAAAATTGGTCATTGTTCCTCATCCCTCCTCTAGCAGAGCACTGATGATTAGCTGTTCTCGTAAGATCATCAACCCAGCTTCTGGAAAAATGCAATTACGAGCCTTGAAATTGTCATAAGATACTGTTAACAGGTGCGGGCGTCGGCCGTGAATCTGGGCGCAGGTTAAAGACTTTGATCCTTGGGTTACGACTCCCTACAAAGAGGAAGTCTGAGAGAAGTTTTGGAGGGTATCTAAAGGACTGAAGGGGGTAGCTATAAACTCAGCACATTTGAATTAACGAATAGAAAATGCAATTGAAAAAGACATGGTAGCACTTGTTAATGAGTGTCATTGTTCCACATCATCTATATGTGACTGAATAAACAAGATGTACACACCTGAACAATAACCTGCAGTTTGTGTGTTCTTTGGGAGAAGGGATTTCATTGGAATGGGTCAGGAATGCTTCATGAAGGAGGTGAAACTCGGGGGGATGAGGGTATTGGACTTTTCCGATAAGATTGGATTTACTTTAATATGCGCCAGAGTTGATTACCGTGGGTAATGTGATTCACTTTGTTGTGGAAGGAGTGCTAATTTCTTAGTCTGTCTTCCAGTAATTAGGTTAGTGATGGTCTCATCTAAAGTTTAGATTTCTTGTCTAATTTCTGTTGATAGTGGATGGTTGTGTTTGAGCTGGTTTCTTTGCTTTATGAGGTGCTTAACTTCTGGAGAGAAATTTGGGTTATATGTCTTGTTGTCCCTTTGTGTTATGTGCTGTTTTTCTGGCTTGGTTGGAAATTTTCATGAAATATGAGACTGCATGATCTAGGGACGAAAAGTCACATACACCGAAATTCTGAAGCTTTTTTTTTTCCATGTACTGTGTGAAGGCCGGCCAGTCTGCTTCCCTGTACTTTGTATATATTTTTGGCGGTTGTGTTGATAGGATTAAGTCAAGAAGTACTTTCACAATGCTAATCCCTTACGTAAGAACAACTGATGAATGGAATAAACTAAACGATGTAATTGTGAATGCTGACCGAATACAGAAGTTTAAATACCGTCTGACAGTGAGGGAAGTTCAAGAGAAGGACCACTACAAGAGCAGAACTCCCTCCTCGTCAGGTTCAAATATATAATCACATACTGTCCTCATCGTTGAAATTCCTTCCTTCATTCATCATATATGAATTCTAATGATTTCCATTTCATATGCGATCCAAGAGTTACCTCCTCAGCGTGTTGAAGGGAATTATCTGACGCAGGTGACAACGTAAGTAGACGTAAGGTGATGTGACCCATGTTTGTGTTACATTGTCGGGTTACGTCATTTATTTTCTTCCTACAGCATGTTGAAGATATCGTAGCGAACGTTTTACTTTGCATATGAATGAGAATTCTTAAAGTTTACATGGCGGAGGATGTGTGTGTGTGTGTGTGTGTGTGTGTGTGTGTGTGTGTGTGTGTGTGTGTGTGTGTGTAATTATCATTTGTGTTATTGGGAGAGAGATTTACATTCATGCTCGTTCCTTAACCTTGTATATGTACCATGTCTTTACTCTTACATACACACACACACACGCACACACACACACACACACACACACACACACACACCATCCTAAGCCAGATAGCCATTAATGGACCAGCCCTGAGGGGAGGATGTAGAGTTGGGTTGGCTGTAGGGCAATTTCCGCGCTCATTATTCGAACATGGGCGTGTCTGTGTGGGTGTAATTACCTATTTTATATTGTACGAGGAGGAGGTTCTACATTCGCGGGTCTCTATCTCTTTAACGTTTTCTACTACCGCAAGTGCCTTCTAAAGCCCGTGGTATGATGTCCACATTTTCCTCATCCTTGTTCAGTTGATTCCCATCATCCACCACCCTCACACTATAAATGTGCTTTTTTGCATCTTTTTTTCGTTTTACAAATTTCTAGCATAAATCTTTTTTACGTTCACTGGTTGTTCCAACTGTATATCTTAGGGAAAAATGTTTACTGTCTACATCATCGGTCTGGTTTAAAACCTTGAAGGCTTTGTTCAGACCACCCCATACTCTTCTCTTTTTTCTTTCCATGATGGTAGGCAAATGGCTTTTGCCATTCCTTGGAAATCAGTTTTCTTAACTCTGGTACCATCTGTTTTGCCTCCCGATGAACCTTCTCTAACAGCTCTTTGTGGTTTCATGCATGCAGGGACCATGATTGCGAAAAGCATTCTAATTTTGGCCTTATGTAGGACATGAAGAGCTTGCTAGATTTTCCTTTATCCATATACTTGAAACAAACCCCGAGTCCCATCGCCGCAAGCAATACTCCCGAAAATATGTTCCTCTCTTACGATTCTTCGTAAGTAATACCTTTCTGGAAGTAGAAAATGATAGTCAAGTAAGTTTGATATAAGAATAAACTTTCAACCGTTTATATTGGTGAATATTTACGACTATCTATCGGTGCCTTGAGGTCTCATCGCAAGGAGGTATCCTTGCGACGGGTGTGGACGCCATCGTTCCAATATTCCGTCGTAAAGTCACGTCGTGAACCAGGCAGCGTCGCCTTACCATCCCATTACCACGACTACTAATACAAGGATGCGACGGTGTCCACGTCTATCGCCCTTAATCCTAATTGATCTAAAACTCACAGATTCTCGCGATGGCAGTGGGACAGGATGTATGTGGATATTCACTGTGATATTCTATGTTTCCACCTCGTGAGGGTAGTCGTGCTGTTGACCAGAAACGTAACAAAACATAGGATGGACTGGGTTCTATATGAGATGCTGTTTTCATGATGAGGTAACATCGTGACCTGAGGATTTGTTAAATTCTAAAGTCGTATGAAAAGAACATATACGGATAAATTGGATTCCAGAAATAATGCGGTGATTACTGCAATTAGGCGCACCAAATTCTGAGCTGAAAAAAAAAGGAGACCTCAGAAATCTTATCTTCGACTTTGGCACTAACGGTGAGATCAGCTGAAATGATTACCTACAAGTGCAGGACATGTAGGAATTTCCTAATGAATGTCTTTGCCAATGCCCAAGGTATGACTTGGTGGAATGATCAGTATTCTTCACAAAAAATCTCTAAGGTTAGACAACTAACTCTTTGTGAAGGGAACGTTATCAGTAAAACGGCCTTCATGTGAATAATGGCCTTGCATGAATAAATGGATTAACGTAATCTTTGCTTTAGTAAGTAGATTAATTGTTGTATCGAGAATTAAATGAAATAATTCGGTGAGGAGAGTATGATCATTAGCACCTGTAAGAGTAAAGTGGTAGAACTTAGTAAGGCTAGAATTAGGTTGGCAGTCTATAATGTATGCTGATGATAGCAGGAAGTGACACGAGAGACCAGAACAGAATTTCACTCCACTTGAGACACTACGTCCCCAAAGACACCCCACTTCATTTTCGTACGAGACATAAGAAAACTTTCTCCAAATTAATGAGAACATGTATGAACTAAGTTTAAGAACTTGGTCTTCACCTGGTGCTAATCCAATTGAATCTGATTTGCCCTGAGAAAGATAGCTGACCCATTACTAAGCTCAGGGGTCCATCTGAGACGGCAGTGTGGGTCATCATCCCTTGCAGAAAGAACTGACCGTACGGTCTGCCCGTCTATACTTTATACTCCATCACGTACACTCTCTGAACATACAGTAAAACCCTCACTAATCTACCTTTTCACGGTGGCTGGAACGGAGCCGAACCCGGTAGGTAATGAAAGACGCAGGAGTGTTTTGGACCCAAGGAGATCCAACCGACACAATGTGTTATCATTTCTCATTCTCTGGTTTTGAGGCTTAATCAGATGATCCTGAGGATTGTGCCGTGGCTCTCGGACATGACCGGAACGAATGCTGAAGCACTTGACTGAATGTTTGTTGGAGGCAGAAGTGGAATTGAACAAGCTGACTCGTGGAGCTCACTAATGGAAAAAAAAAAGTATATAATCATTGCTTGTGGTGGTTGTGCATGGAAAAGCAATTGAAGGCAAGTCATCAAATTGATAAGATCGTATTTTCACTGTGAACTCATTTTACCTGGTATGATAATGACCATAGATATACAGTTCATAGAAAAATGGTATTTACCCAGTAGAGAGACGAAAGAAAATGCGATGAAAGAAAATGATCCCTTAATTTCCGATGAAAGAAGGGAGTAACATAAGTTAATCATTTTGATATATGAGCATGTGAAATGCATTTCACCTTCTAACAGTCTCTCCTGTATGTTGATATCTGAAGTACTGAGGTGACCTGGTGCTTTAAAGGTGGCTGTATCTATCCTCCTCAAACATAGCCTGACAAGCCCTTTTAGGATTCTTGCCGCCTCATACCGCAAGGAAGCAATAGGTGAACTCATCTGAGGAGAATCCCCCACTCGTCACGTAACTTAAATAATGCTCTTAGGTGTTAGATATCTAGAGCCAGTGACAAGGAATAACAACTCCTGTAGCATGAGACGTTTACAGTCCAATATATGCCAATATCTTCTTGGGGTAAATTGTTATAAATTCTCCTCTCCATGGACAGTCAGTGACCATAAACACCACTTATTGTCGTTTCCCACACACGCTGATGCATCTTCTCGAGTGAACAACCATGGGGTAAGAGGAACTAGCCAAACCCACCGGCAGACACTGCGATACCACTGCTGGCGAAGGTTTTATTACAGTGTGGGGGAAAAAAAAGAGTAGTAGTGGGAACAGAGGCAGTCAGTCGTATGGTCAAACGTACAAAAAAGCGAAAATGCTGCAGCAATATATAGGTTGTTAGTGGAGGTACGGGTGGTCCCTCCGTCAGGTGAGGCCGGGGTGGGGAGAGAGAGAGAGAGAGAGAGAGAGAGAGAGAGAGAGAGAGAGAGAGAGAGAGAGAGAGACCTGTAGATGGAAGGTCTTCTACCTCGTGAGCTGTGACTCCGCTACCCAAACCTCATGTTGCTCCAGCGATAGACTGACATTAACTTTACCCACTCACCCGGTGTACCTCTCCCAGTGCTTGACCGTCAGGGATTTTCCTCGCATTGCATAGTGACTTTACATTTCCGACCAGCTTCATGCACCTTCGGCAACGTTCATGATCTGTGGCCACTGCTTTGCTAAGATAACTTTCGGTTTATGTTCTGTATGTAAAGTTCTCATGAGCACTCATTTTCTTTGAGAGTATTACCTAATTCAGCAGCTTTGATGAATCATATCAAACCTTTGGAGAAACGCGGAAATAATTGCTTTTGCATTTGACTGATGATACGAAGTGACAGTCGTGTTCTTCATGTAGAGTTCCCATGTCTCAAGATCTTACATTCATCTCCTCTGTAGCAGCTGTTGCATATGGGAAGACTCATCATTATAGATAAAACTGCATGGTGCATAGACAAAAGCTGAGAGGGAAGGAGATGCATATGAGAAAAAAGGTAGAAGGATATGAAACAATGGAAGGGAGAAATACAGAAAGGTGTATAAAAGTACAAAGGACAAGGTTTTCCCATTAGGCAAGTCTGGTAAGTAGCACTATTCCTTTCAAACTCATAATTTTCCTACGGTTAAAGGAGGTGTGTATGTCACGCGTTGTCGAATGATATCTGGAAGAGGAAGAGAATGTCTGCTTGTGGACTGAATATCAGAAACTCACATGTTCGTAAGAGAAAAAAATAAGAAACCTGGGTCAGGAAGGGGCACTTGACAGTCACTATAGTGCAGACTCACTACGCCGCGGTCAGTAACCCGCCCGCTACCCAAGCGGTAGTACCTCCTTAGTCGTTCGTTGCCTGCCAACTGCTAGTAATATATATATATATATATATGTATATATATATATATATATATATATATATATATATGTATATATATATATATATATATATATATATATATATATATATATATATATATATATATATATATATATATATATATAGATATAGGAAGTGATCACAATTGAGCACTTGGGCAAATAGATCACGTCCTTCCCACAAGGAAATGAATCACGATGAACTCTCAAGTGCACTTTCGTGTAATAATCCCATCATCAGGGGAGATACAAGTAAGAAATATATCAGTCAGTTGATATGTCAATGAAGAGACGTAGCTAGGACGCCATTTGGTAAACAAGTGGCTACCCGAAGAAGTAGCCTAATGAGAAGTTCCTCATCCTCCTCGAAGGCAGAGGCTTAGGTGGCTAAATATGTGTGGATGTAACCAAGATGAGTAATGAGAAATAGATAGTATGTTTGAGGAAAGAAACTTTGATGGTCTGGCTATGAGTGAAACAAAGCTCAAGGGTAAAGGGCAAGAATAGGTTGAAACTGTCTTAGGATTATGTTCTGGGGTTGGTAAGGGACAAAAGCTAAGGGCGGGGTAGCATTACTGTTGAAGCAGGACTTGTAGGAGTATGTGACAGTGTAAGGTGTCTATACGGGGTAGTGTAACTCATGATTGATGGGAAGTGTCGCTTCCGACGAGTTTATGTCTGATGGGCTGCGCTTGAAGGTAGAACGGGGATGGCGATATATATATATATATATATATCCCTGGGGATAGGGGATTAAGAATACTTCCCACGTATTCCCTGCGTGTCGTAGAAGGCGACTAAAAGGGGAGGGAGCGGGGGGCTGGAAATCCTCCCCTCTCTTTTTTTTTTTTTTTTTTTCCAAAAGAAGGAACAGAGGGGGCCAGGTGAGGATATTCCAAAAAAGGCCCAATCCTCTGTTCTTAACGCTACCTCGCTATCGCGGGAAACGGCGAATAGTATGAAAAAAATATATATATATATATATATATATATATATATATATATATATATATATATATATATATATATTATATATATATATTTCACGCTATTCGCTATTTCCCGCGTTAGCGAGGTAGTGTTGAGAACAGAGGAATGAGCCTTTGAGGAACATCCTCACTTGGCCCCCTTCTCTGTTTCTTCTTTTGGGAAATGAAAAAACGAGAGGGAAGGATTTCCTCCCCCTCTTGTTTTTTTTTTTTTTTAATTTTCCAAAAGACGGAACAGAGAAGGGGGCCAGGTGAGGATATTCCCTCAGAGGCCCAGTCCTCTGTTCTTAACGCTACCTTGCTAACGTGGGAAATGGCGAAGAGTTTGAAGGAAAAGAAAGATATATATTCTGATAACCAAGAGGTGAATGAAACACTAAGGAGTCCGAGTGCACTTCCTTGTAATCACACAGTCAGAGGATATACATGCTTTTATCTCCCCTGACGATGTGATTACACGAAAGTGCACTCAGATTTATCATGTTTAATTTTTCGATATAGTTGTAAGCAAGTACTAGATCATGCGTATCACTGTATCCTTCTGCAATATATATATTTTTTTTTTTTTTTTTTTTTTTTTTTTTTCCAAAAGAAGGAACAGAGAAGAGGGCCAGGTGAGGATATTCCCTCAAAGGCCCAGTCCTCTGTTCTTAACGCTACCTCGCTATCGCGGGAAATAGCGAATAGTATGAAAAAAAAAAAAAAAAAAAAATATATATATATATATATATATTCTTCAAGGCCCCCAGAATTTTCGCCCCCTCCCCCACCCTATGATCCACTTCCGCTTCCATGGTTCCATCCGCTGCCAGATCCACTCCCAGATATCTAAAACACTTCACTTCCTCCAGTTTTTCTCCATTCAAACTCACCTCCCAATTGACTTGACCCTCAACCCTACTGTACCTAATAACCTTGCTCTTATTCACATTTACTCTTAACTTTCTTCTTCCACACACTTTACCAAACTCAGTCACCAGCTTCTGCAGTTTCACACATGAATCAGCCACCAGCGCTGTGTCATCAGCGAACAACAACTGACTCACTTCCCAAGCTCTCTCGTCCCCAACAGACTTCATACTTGTGTGGAAGTCGAGAACATTATCTCGGAAAGCAAAAATGGGTATGTTTGAAGGAATAGTGGTTCCAACAATGTTGTATGGTTGCGAGGCGTGGGCTATGGATAGAGTTGTGCGCAGGAGGATGGATGTGCTGGAAATGAGATGTTTGAGGACAATGTGTGGTGTGAGGTGGTTTGATCGAGTGAGTAACGTAAGGGTAAGAGAGATGTGTGGAAATAAAAAGAGCGTGGTTGAGAGAGCAGAAGAGGGTGTTTTGAAGTGGTTTGGGCACATGGAGAGGATGAGTGAGGAAAGATTGACCAAGAGGATATATGTGTCGGAGGTGGAGGGAACAAGGAGAAGAGGGAGACCAAATTGGAGGTGGAAAGATGGAGTGAAAAAGATTTTGTGTGATCGGGGCCTGAACATGCAGGAAGGTGAAAGGAGGGCAAGGAATAGAGTGAATTGGAGCGATGTGGTATACCGGGGCTGACGTGCTGTCAGTAGATTGAATCAAGGCATGTGAAGCGTCTGGGGTAAACCATGGAAAGCTGTGTAGGTATGTATATTTGCGTGTGTGGACGTATGTATATACATGTGTATGGGGGGGGGGGCCATTTCTTTCGTCTGTTTCCTTGCGCTACCTCGCAAACGCGGGAGACAGCGACAAAGTATAAAAAAAAAATATATATATATATATATATATATATATATATATATATATATATATATATATATATATATATATATCAAAACGCCCTTCTGATAGCAGGATTCGAACCTTCATTTACGTGGGGGCTGAGGACGGTATCTTCTAAGCTATGGAGCCCTTAATGACTATTCGATTACTGGTAATCGAACACCCTTCGTCTCACGTCCGTAAGCATCGGAATCTCCGCGAGTTGCTTCCCGTCGGGCTCACATTAACCAGTGGCCAGCAATTTGACCGAAATTGCCGCCAAACGTGGAGGTATATGAACACGATTATAATGCGATGACTGCGCACTTCCATAGACCATATAATGACCCATGCAGAACCCCGTTGCTTACGGACGTGAGATGAAGAGTATTCGATTCACGTAATCGAAGTCATTTCTTTATTATAGGTTTCGTAACCTAGTGTTTAGCGTCCCTATCTTCCGCACAAATGATGGTGGTTCGAATCCTGCTTTTAGGAGGGCTTTAAATGGCCTATGAAAGTGCGCCCCCATTGCACTATATATATATATATATATATATATATATATATATATATATATATATATATATATATATATATATATATATACATATTCTTTTTCTTTTCTTCTAAACTATTCGCCATTTCCCGAGTCAGCGAGGTAGCGTTAAGAACAGAGGACTGGGCCTTTATTGGAATATCCTCATCTGGCCCCCTTCTCTGTTCCCTCTTTTGGAAAATTAAGAAAAAAACGAGAGGGGAGGATTTCCAGCCCCCCGCTCCCTCCCCTTTTAGTCGCCTTCTACGACACGCAGGGAATACGTGGGAAGTATTCTTAATCCCCTATCCCCAGAGATAATATATATATATATATATATATATATATATATATATATATATATATATATATATATATATATATATATATATATCGAGAGGGTTAAGCAGTACGTAGTCCAGTGTACGACTGGACTAACTGTGATCTAAAACCTATCTTTCCCCAGCTGGTATTACACTCCAAGTCCCCCACTGCACACACATTGTGAGCCCATTAGGATGAGACAGACCGCTTACATACTAGTCCTGAGGACACGGGATGTCGACTCACACCCATCTCGGAGATGTATATATATCAGAACATGTTAGTGTCCATATGTATAGAGTGTAGTCCAGTGGTACGCTGTTAGACTACTGCTCTCGTTAACCCGGGTTCGATTCTCGGGCGCGTTAGCGATTTATGAAGGCCTTGATAGCAATAGTCAATGGTCTGGTCTCTGTTTACAAGGTTAGCTTTATCAAAATGGGCGTTTTCAAGCTGCTAGTATGTGTGTATGTGTGTACAACGGTGGGATAGAGAACCCCAGGTACCTAGACATCATTCGTGGCCTTAGTTGAACTGTCATGCCTTGTTTTTTTTACCTGATTTGTTCCCTGCTTCTATCTGGTAAGCTGCCCTATTTTGCCCTTTCCCTCGTGCCTGTATCGCTCCCAATCTACGTTGAATGACCTCTCCTTTCATGTTTCTTTACCGCCTTTTTTTCCTTGCCGCAACCTGTGAGGTGACCTATACCACTAGGGAAGTGATATCAAGCTACCTTGCATATGTCTACTCCCTCTACTTGCCTCTAGCTGTAAAATGCCCTCTGCTACCTGGGAAGTGGTTACTAGGTGTCTTATTCCAGAGAGAGAGAGAGAGAGAGAGAGAGAGAGAGAGAGAGAGAGAGAGAGAGAGAGAGAGAGAGAGAACTGACCCACTGCAAAATAGAAAGAAAGAAAAAAAAGAGAAATGAGATTACAGGGAAAAATCAGAATGGACAATAAACAGGTGTGTCTCCCTGAGCTTTTAAACCGTCAGCTGACTGGGTCTCACTTCAGCTAATGTGCAACACAATCCTCGAATCCCTGCCATCTCCACCCTCACTTCTCTCTAAGTGATATTTCTAACTTTACGCCCAGTTATTGATCTCTAAGAATATATCTATAATTCACTTTATGGGAGAGCGGGGCTAAGAGAGGTCACAGTTTGGTATGAGTACCATATATATCTATTATTCAAATGATTGAATTCAGCTTTCTGTTGTGGAAGAAAGATATGTTTTATGCTTCTTACGCCTTTGGCTCATCAGTGATGCAATAAAAGATTCTACGGTTTATCAAGGATAATTCAAATGCTGTTTTGCGTTCTCATGTATGTTTCAGTCACAGAGGAGAACTTTATTTAGCGACGTAACTTTTTTTACCTTCCTTGGCAGGATTTAGTCAGTTCATTACCGAGACCTGCTTTTGCGTTCGTTCTTTTTCACGATTAAGAAAGACTTTTCATCTGTCTCGGTGAGACATTTTCATGTGTATCACAAGCCGCCCCGGGAGCTGGGTTCTCAGTCCTTAACGCTGGTTTGAAAAGATGGTGTATGATTTTATCTATCTATTGCACTGCGACTGGTGGGGACTCTGCCAGGTATATAATCTGGAAGTGTTTCACGAATTAGGAAAACAATTTTTAATCGAATTTCAAACATGATGAAAAAGAAAGACAACAGATGTGCCCCTTGTGCTCAGTTGGTAATGTGGCAACACTCTGTTGGATTTATGATTATACATTCATGAAAGAATTCCGACGAAATTATTTTTTCTCTACTCTTGATTAGCAGAGACGAGGAAATACGTACTTTAGCGATCGGTTGTCAGAAAATGTCCCAGACTGCTATGATATCTCCGTCATCTTTCGCCGGTAAAGAATTACTCTGTTAATCCCTAAGTTAAAAGGAGACTCGGCTACCTCGTCAACCGTGCGAATTCTGAGGCGAAAAAGAGCAGTGAACAACACACTCTGGAGAGAGATCAATTTTAATTATGAGACACATCTTGTCATCAACTGCGACAAAAATATTATTTCCTGATATTGACGATGTAGTCAGAGCGGTAGTGGAACAGGTTGTGTTTTTGATTAAAAACAGCACAGGTTCCTGGAGAAGGTCTGTGGGAGCGCAGGCGCGAGGAGCCACGCCTGAGTAGAGGCGCGAGGTGTCACGTGTGAGTGAAGTCGTAAAAAGCCATGCGCGAGCAGAGCTGGGAGGAATCACGTGCGAGTGGAGGTGGCAGGTATCAGGTGCTTGTAAACCCGGAAGATGCCACGTTGAGAGGCAAGCCGCGAGGTGTCAAGGGCGAGTAAGCCTGGGAAAAGAAGTCACTCGTGGGAAGAGCTTGGAGAGTTCGCTTACAAAGGAGAGTCAGGAAGAAGTTTGCTTACGAAAAGGGATGGGAGAAGTCACTTCACGAGTAATCCATGAACTAGCTTAATCGACAGGAGTCCAATTAGAGGCAGAAGAGGTTGCCTTTAGAGTAGATTCGAGACATTCCAGAGATGAGGAGGGACGGGAGAACTCATTCCAGTTGAGGAGCTGGAAGTCATGGTCAAATCGAGCGGAGCCGAGAGTTGTTACGTACCCTGGCCAGCAATGTACGAAGAGAGAGACGCCTGATAACATTGTGACTTAGAATCACAAATCCAGCTCAGAAATGCTGGTGCCACACGATCTCTCTGTCTTTAACATCCCTAAAAATGACATAGACTATTGCTGCAACTAGCGCACTATTAGGGGAAAAAAATACATGAAGGAAGAGGAATTACCCTTCAGCAAAACGCTATTTTCAACAAAAAACATTTGCTCACCAGGATTGTCCTTTTTGATGATGTTCTCACGCGATTCTTCACAGAGTTACAGAGCTTAAGTCTTTGCAGCCGGTGGTGCAAAGGTTTGAAATATGAAACAGATGAAATAATTTCTATTTCTCCCGTGTTGTTTTGAAGGATTGAGACATTGGTGTAGTGAATTTTCGTATTGAGGTCTTTAGTCAATGATACGAGTCTTTATCGAAGCTGTTCCTTAAAAAGATCACAAAATGGGGAAAAGGTAGAGAAAGAAAACGAGAAAAGAAAAGAGGATAATCTTTGACGAGTTTTCGAAAAGGTGGAAAATTTGCCGTTTAACCAAAGGATAAGTCTTGATTATTAGAGAGACGCAGGAGTGTAAAGAGCAACAAAACACACCGGTTTAGGGGTAGAATTTAATATCGCAACGGTTCATCCTAGAGATGCTAATGGCTGCATAGCAATTACGTAGCATTGGTTTACCGAATATCGTAACGGCGTCTTGAGTAATTGCTGTGACTAACATTCTGATTTGGCACATTATCATTTTTCTTTTCACATCGAATCATTTGACAACCATGTAATAACATTAAGCACAAATAATGAAGAAATCATTTATAGTTGAAATATGGAATTCTAAATTGAATTATAAGGGGATTTACCGCATATCACGATAAGAAATGTATCATACAACAAGAATATAAGAATAATGATAGAGACCCAGCACACTAATTCAAGATTAGAGCTATAAACTAATCATGGAAGTAGACCATATCACTTCCTTTTTTCCGCTCAGAACGTTAGATTTTTCAATAATCAGTAAGAACTGTAATCTCTTCCTGTCTCAACTGACGACTGACTCCATTACGAACCTTGGCTTAAAGTCAGAACCCCCGAGAACCCCAGTGGTCACAGACCACAAGAAAACTCTTCTTATCAGAGATGATTATGAGCTGAGATCTTGTGAGTATTGTTGTTGTTTTGTGGATATGAAAAGTTTGCCTTGTAGTCCGGGACGATTGTATGTGTGTGTAATCACCCATTTGTACAGTACAGGGGAGGTGTTCTACGCTTTTGGGTCCCCAGCTGTACGCACCTCTACGCACCTACAGCTGCATTATACCCTTCACGGTACAAAAGTACTTTTCCTTACATTTTTTACATGTTTTCTTAAAAACTGTTTATTACAGCCTCTGGCTCATGTACCGTTGCGTCTTTCAAGCAGCTGTTCACTCTTTAATGTCATGAAATTGACTCAAAAACTTGTGTAATTACTATTTGCAATTGCTCCGGGGGAAGAGTTTTATAGTCGTATTGTCCATCTCCTAATATTGGTGTTGATTATATATATATATATATATATATATATATATATATATATATATATATATATATATATATATGGGAGCGGGGGGCTGGAAATCCTCCCCTCTCGTTTTTTTTTTTTAATTTTCCAAAAGAAGGAACAGAGAATTGGGCCAGGTGAGGGTATTCCCTCAAAGGCCCAGTCCTCTGTTCTTAATGCTACCTCGCTAACGCGGGAAATGGCGAATAGTTTAAAAGAAAAAAGAAAAATATATATATATATATATATATATATATATATATATATATATATATATATATATGTATATATATATATATTTTTTTTTTTCTTTCTTTCTTTCATACTATTCGCCATTTCCCGCGTTAGCGAGGTAGCCTTAAGAACAGAGGACTGGGCCTTTGAGGGAATATCCTCATCTGGCCCCCTTCTCTGTTCCTTCTTTGGGAAAAAAGAAAAAAAAAGAGGGGAGGATTTCCAGCCCCCCCGCTCCCTTCCTTTTTAGTCGCCTTCTACGACACGCAGGCAATACCTGGGAAGTATTCTTTCTCCCCTATTCCCAGGGAGACAGCGACAAAGCAAAATAAATAAAAATAAAAATAAAATATATATATATATATATATATATATATATATATATATATATATATATATATATATATATATATATATTCATATATATATATATATATATATATATATATATATATATATATATATATATATATATATATATATATATATATCAGTATATTTGGGAAGTACATTTTCATTCAAATACATTACATTAGAAACCATAGCAATATTGCAGTAATGAGTTCCTTTTGGCTTTTTCTAATTTCTGAACACATGTTCGTTGTTCATGAGGAAGCTGGAAAAGAAAATCACCAACTGGCATTTTGACTCTATTTTCAGAACTTACACAGTTATCTTTCTTCATTCGTTGGGCATCATCATCAGACTAATCATAGTGAATATAACAAAATTCTGTTTCCTTGCGCTACCTCGCTGACGCGGGAGACAGCGACAAAGCAGAATAAAATAATGAATATATATATATATATATATATATATATATATATATATATATATATATATATATATATATATATATATATATATATATATATATATATGCTTGCAAAGGGAAGCTACAATCCTGGTGACAGCTGTGTACACCATGGCGGTGTGAGGAGACTGGGGCCTGCATGTGTGGATCATCGGATCGCGCGTGTTAACACAGCCACTTGGAACCTTCCCTGCGATGCTCTTGGGTGGTTGGAGGAGCCAGATAGCCTTAGGCTTCTGACTTGGCCCGTTTGCTGATTGATGAATCAGGGAGAGAATTCCTTGAGAAAAAAAAGTGTTATTTGTCATTTGTCATGACTGGTGCAGTGCTTGAGGATTTTCGTGTTGCCCGCCAGCTGCTGACGTGCCGCTTAGGTACATCTTCCTGCAGGTGTGAGTCTACGACTCAGAGATGTAGTGATATATCCACTGTAGCTACCACAACGAAGTACACAGCCTTCGTGAGGATGATCAGATTTGAAAACTGTATGGATGGCCTTCAGAGGGATTTTGTCTTGAGTCACATTATTTATCATTATGTAATTACTGACTATGAAGCTATTACAGTGGAGAACAAGACTATATTTATCATATGTGTTGCTGCTGTCTATATTGTTCTTATTAATGTCTTTCAATACACTTTCATCACATTTATATGCTTGTGACATTTGTTGTATGCAAAAAGGCCTTTAGTATATTGCTCACATGGGACTGTGGTTATGGAGTGTGGATACTAGTTAGAACTTTGTGAAGATCAATCCAAAGAATTATTTAACCATGAACAGTGAGTCTCTTAATCTTTATCCGGAAATTATATAAGTAAAGTTTATAAGGCGTTTTGGGAAATCAGCAAAGACATGAAACACATGTATGTTATCCTGAAATGATTCCCAAATATCCCAGGTGGTTTTCTCTCGCCTGCAAACACTAATGAAGAGTCACATTTTATAGAGTCAATGTAGAAGCTTTCTCTGGCACCACAGTTGATGCAGTAGAGTGGACATGAATGCTTTAATAATGTTTCGAGACACTATATAATTATTTATAGTTATGTAGCCTATCAATCACCATTATCTACTTTTGACCAGTCACGGATGACCTTCATTTACATCATACCCTGCCTGCAATATCAAAGTGTGTTGGCCTCTCTAGGACCGGATGGTACCAGATACGTGAGGCAGTCTTTTAAGGTGAGTGATCAGTATGATTTATATTAGAGCAGGTAGTGTGCAGCTTCATACTTTACACCAATATCAGTGTTCGAAATGTTTTGTTGACAAGTAGCCATACAAACTCTTGTTTGTTTACGCTATTTAGAAACCCAGCCAAGGTTCTTTGGATCGCTGCCTTCTCTGAAACATTTCTTTTGTTTCCATGTCCACAAACTTCTCACTTTTCCTCTACAGGCTGTCTAAACAATCCTTGTCCCACACAGCATCCAATCATCGCAACGTTCTGAAGGCGAAACAAAAGATGGGAAAATGATACAATCGATACATACTCTTTAACAGTTTCAAAAAACTTGGGATTCCTTATGTTGACGATAGTGGCTCCTAGAATAATACCTATGACGTGAGACGAGACTCACTTGCATTGCTTCTTCAGTGATTGAAGGCAAGGCATCAGTTTAGACTTTGAGCCCATTCGAAGTCTTCCCTCTGAAGTCACTTGATAGACAGTTTATACATAGTCTGAATGACAGATGCATCTCTTTACTTAGAGAAGAAATCTTTGGCTCGGATTTCAAAGATTTTTCAGAAGGGGGATTCCGAATCAAAGAAAGTCGATCTTCTTAATGAGACCAATGACCAGCCGTTTGATCCCCTTGCAATTCTTTCGACACATCAGATTCCTATGGTATAAGCTCGGTCTGTTTAGCCGATATTTCCATCTGACCTCAGTGACATTCATAAGTAGCTGCGTCGTGCACTTTTGAAAGAGGACTTCAAGCTGCTATCAAAACAGTGCAACAGGGACTTGGACATCTCCCGCCAAGGATGACTGCATGTAGGCAGGTTTCTCATGTGTCCAACGGCTTGTTTATTCCAAAACATTTGATGAAACTCCTTAAAGATTCCATCTACCTCTAGTCCTACCAACACATCTTTCGAGAGCGGTAGAATCGCCCACAACACTGACGGCTTCTCTCTCTCTCTCTCTCTCTCTCTTCTCCCTTTGCATACTTACTGGGTTACTTCATGGAGCTGATCAAGCCATAAAAAACGAATCGATGACCTAATCCCGGTAACGCAAGACTTCCTCTCTAAGGTTCATCTAACAATGCAGTATGTTTCTATTTCACTTGAACAAGCACTGGCTATCATCGTGCATAACATATACTTTATGGAGAGAAATCACTTCAAAAACTAATAATATAGAACATTAATGTACAGGGCAAGTCAGATGATATAACTAGCTACACTTGGAGTTAACTATACATTGATTGGGAGTTTATCATAATATGTATAATGTGAACACTTTATATCCATATTCATGTTGTAGGTTCTCCAAATTGATTATAAGATCTATTCCATGGTAATGAGGATTTCACAGCACCCGATTCCAGATGAAGATTAAGGACATTACTAAAACTGTACTTAACTTTGTATTTTCATTAAACCAGAACAATATTTTCTCCTTGGATTTGCGATATGATTGTTTGATCTTTCCTTAATCTAGATACTTTTTTTTTTTTGTATGTGGCAGGACTTTATAATGCGAGCGTGTCATGGAATTTGTATAAATTTTCTCCGCTAAGATCTTTTCTGTTCTTGTACGAATGTCTCGTGGCATAATTGGTGATACTGCCAGTTTCTGCACCAAATTCTTTCCGGTGTAGTTCACTGACCTCAAGGCCTTTTTAGACTTTGATACTGTTCAAACGTATTTCTACTTGTCTCGGTAATCTTTCTACTCATTGTCTTTGCTACGAATGATTCTATCTCTGATATGCTCATCTTGTAGATCTTGATAAATAGTTTTTTTCTTTTTAGATTGATTTGAAAGAAAAAAAAAGCCTCTTGTATAACTGACAATGTTTTCTTCAGGTTGTCACATTCGAATCTTTATAGTAAAGTTACGTACGTGACATACCTCGGGCTAACAATGTTTCTGGGGTTCTCTACCACTTTATCGAACATCTTTTCTTCCTCAGTTCATCTCAATATATCATAAACATTCAGTAAATTTCTTCCGGCACAGTTTCAGCATGAGGGCAATTTTTTCAACCTCTCTCTCTCTCTCTCTCTCTCTCTCTCTCTCTCTCTCTCTCTCTCTCTCTCTCTCTCTCTCATCTTGTTTCCCTCTGGTAAAAGAAGGTACATCTCAAACTCTCGATAAAAACTCCTCAGATTTTCAGCTGAGTTGCCAGATAACCCAAGCATACCATGGACCCTACTCTCTGTGCTATTCATGGTGACTGGACCTGGCAAACAAGTCCTGCTGACTCACTGCTCTACAGATAGTCTCTGCGTGTACTTCTGCAGGAATTTCTCCATATTCATTGCACTTCACAGATTTCTTGGAGTATTGTCGATTCGGTCGCATCTATCGCCATTGTACCCCACGCTTTTCGTAGCTCGCAGTTGGTGATTTAACTGGAAGAGACAACACAAGCATATTCTAGAAATGACTGCTATTTATTGTCTGCCATTAGGAAAAATACGGTGGCAACTCTCGTGTTTCGTGGCTTGTTGGCTCGGAAAATGTGTGTGTGATGCTGGTAGTGTCTGTGGCGCGGGTGGTATATATATATGTATACAGACAGGTCAGTGTCAATGGCTCATGTATGTATACTTTATAGATTAGATAACGTGTATGTGGTACGGGTGATGACCGGGCACTGGGTGTGAAAGGCCTAAGAAGTGTGCATGTCGGGCATTAATATTGCTTAGGCAAAGCATGATGCCTGGGCAGTCTGTGTGAAGGTAGCACAAGTGTACTCATATGATTCTGAAAATGTGTGTGTGTGTGTGTGTGTGTGTGTGACTCGGGCAGAAGATTTGACCCGTGCAGTTTGTGTGGCTTAGGCATTTCTGTTTAGCTCGGGCGCTGCTTTTTTTTTTTTTTTTTTTTGGCTCCGGCGATATTTGACTAGGCTAGCGGATATCTTGGGCTTCAATAATACGTGAATCGGTAAGTGCTTGTGTTAAGGGAATGTTTTAAGCTCCAGATATGCATGTGTGGCACAGACAGTACGTGTGGTAGAGTATATGGCACCCACAGATTGTGTGTGTGTGTGTGTGTGTGTGTGTGTGTGTGTGTGTGTGCAGGCTCGAATAATGCCTCTGGACCAGGGTCAAAGACATTATGACTTGGGCACAGGAGCAATACCACATATCGACAGGTAACGTCAAAAATTGAGTGATTTGGGCAGCTGACTCCAGGTACCCACTCATCGACCAGTCCTGCGGGGTAAGATAAACAGCTGGGTTGGCATGAACCAGCTGTCCTGTCTAGGATTCGTAACCTTGGCCCGTTAGCTTGGTACGTTGCAACGCTAACCAGTGCATGACACTGTGTGGCTAAGGCAACGGTGGGAGCTTAGTTCTTCAGCAGCTGTGCAAGAAAAGAAAATGCCAGGAGATCTAATTCAAGAAACATTTTATCAATACAGTTTTAACTGTGAACTTCTCGACTGAGGAGGAGTATTTGATCACTTATTGTGAGTCTGAGTTTCTCATAATGATAATTCAGAGGTGTAGTAATTTTACGTTCGCCTTGCTGGAAACGCATCCATTTTCTTTTGACACCCTGCAGGGTTGACAGTATGGACCCTAGATTTTGCAAAATCAATTTCCAGAAAAGGGCCTTGCCTGTGCAAAACTGATCCACCCCACCTAAACAGGTAAACTAGATAAGCACTTACCTAAGCTATGGGAAAGTACTAAGAATTCTATTGGAAAATAACTAATAAAACTGCAGAGTTGCAGTCTCGCCTTAACATTGGTATACTGGTCATATCCAAGGAAAAAACCTGGACTGTCTTGTGGAGAAGAGTTAGATTACGAGTTTTTTTGAACTTTTTGTAAAGTCCTGCTGGTAAGACTGTTACAAAAAAGTCCACAACTTGCACAATGTTCGTGTGATGTTCGGTCATTCTTCACGTAGACATTACGTCCAGAGGAAAGAGCGTAAACTGTTACTGAAAAGAAATTGATGACACAGATACATGACGTTACATTAATAACAATGATGTAATTAGAAATCGTCGCGCGAAGCAAGAAATGTAATTGCACTTAATCTCGAATTTCGATCATTCTAGTACAGTTGGACATTGCAGAGACTTGCTGCTTTTTTTTTGCGTTCTTTTTTTATGGCGTTCAAAACACGAACAATTTAACTGGAAAACAGTAGAGTCAGTCTTGTGTGTGCTGGCTGTCTCCATACATCATCGCGTGCCAGGCAACCGGTGGGGAGTTCGGTAAGATCTATATGTATGAGTTACTGTGATATGCAAAGCGTATGGGCTGCTGCAGGTGGTGAGGGATGGTGGAGTCTATATCACTGAGGTAGGACTAAGATGGGCGAGAGGGTGTGACTACCTTCACACACCATTGGTTATCTATTGATCAAACAGACACACACACACGTGACCTCCTTTCGTGGATATCTCATCGAGTTATTTAATAGGTGAGGAAGGATGGAGGCAGGGAGAAGGGTTAATGACTAACGAGAGGGAGTGGAGGAGAAAGCTGAACAAGGTGAGGGTAATGGGAACCTGCAGGGAGAGAGAGAGAGAGAGAGAGAGAGAGAGAGAGAGAGAGAGAGAGAGAGAGAGAGAGAGAGAGAGAGATGAACTTATAGCAGGTGAAGGGAGAGGAGGCCTGAGTTACTACTAGCAGTAATGCATCATGCCACGTTCGTATGTTCTGGTAGGGGAATTCTATCTTGCGCTACGAGCATGGTTGTTTTGTATCATGTACCAATTTCATGCCTCGCAAAGTGTATTTTTCTTTTCTTTCTTATCTCGCACAAATTCAAGATGTCACGAGAAGATTGTTTTCTATCATGAACTTATTCCACGTGTCACTACCACTTTCTTTTTTTTACTTTTTCGTGTGTGCATCACGCATTTATTCCATTCGTCACGCTTAGCTTGTTTCGTATCATGAACTATTTGGATGGGTTACTCGCACAATTGTATCGTACTATACGTCACTGAAGTTAAACAATAACAGGAAAGTTATAGTGAAGTTAATGAAACATAACGTATATGTTAAGCCTTCACTGTAAGAAAAAGAGAAATATCACTTAAGATATTAACATACTCATGGCACATCATGTTACGCTGATGAATTACCGGCAGAAATATAGAACTCACTCAGTATTCTCTTGTATGATACCATGCGATAAGAGTTTGAAGGCATCCTGATATATGTTATAACTTTAATTGGATATAGGGATAGCATGTAGAAACTTCAGGGTGTTGGCGAGATTCAAGTGTAAGTTGGTTGCGTGATTTGACTTTAGGACTATCAAATGCCAGGGTTTTTAAGATCTTCAGCGTCGAAGGCTTAGATTATCAAAATTATATGTGAAATATTCTAGAAATGCACGTAGAATTACGGATATATATATATATATATATATATATATATATATATATATATATATATATATATATATATATATATATATATATATATATATAAGGGCAAATGAGAGTTGGTGTGAGAGAGTATCATTAAATTTTAGGGAGAATAAAAAGATGTTCTGGAAGGAGGTAAATAAAGTGCGTAAGACAAGGGAGCAAATGGGAACTTCAGTGAAGGGCGCAAATGGGGAGGTGATAACAAGTAGTGGTGATGTGAGAAGGAGATGGAGTGAGTATTTTGAAGGTTTGTTGAATGTGTTTGATGATAGAGTGGCAGATATAGGGTGTTTTGGTCGAGGTGGTGTGCAAAGTGAGAGGGTTAGGGAAAATGATTTGGTAAACAGAGAAGAGGTAGTGAAAGCTTTGCGGAAGATGAAAGCCGGCAAGGCAGCAGGCTTGGATGGTATTGCAGTGGAATTTATTAAAAAAGGGGGTGATTGTATTGTTGACTGGTTGGTAAGGTTATTTAATGTATGTATGACTCATGGTGAGGTGCCTGAGGATTGGCGGAATGCGTGCATAGTGCCATTGTACAAAGGCAAAGGGGATAAGAGTGAATGCTCAAATTACAGAGGTATAAGTTTGTTGAGTATTCCTGGTAAATTATATGGGAGGGTATTGATTGAGAGGGTGAAGGCATGTACAGAGCATCAGATTGGGGAAGAGCAGTGTGGTTTCAGAAGTGGTAGAGGATGTGTGGATCAGGTGTTTGCTTTGAAGAATGTATGTGAGAAATACTTAGAAAAGCAAATGGATTTGTATGTAGCATTTATGGATCTGGAGAAGGCATATGATAGAGTTGATAGAGATGCTCTGTGGAAGGTATTGAGAATATATGGTGTGGGAGGAAAGTTGTTAGAAGCAGTGAAAAGTTTTTATCGAGGATGTAAGGCATGTGTACGTGTAGGAAGAGAGGAAAGTGATTGGTTCTCAGTGAATGTAGGTTTGCGGCAGGGGTGTGTGATGTCTCCATGGTTGTTTAATTTGTTTATGGATGGGGTTGTTAGGGAGGTAAATGCAAGAGTCTTGGAAAGAGGGGCAAGTATGAAGTCTGTTGGGGATGAGAGAGCTTGGGAAGTGAGTCAGTTGTTGTTCGCTGATGATACAGCGCTGGTGGCTGATTCATGTGAGAAACTGCAGAAGCTGGTGACTGAGTCTGGTAAAGTGTGTGGAAGAAGAAAGTTAAGAGTAAATGTGAATAAGAGCAAGGTTATTAGGTACAGTAGGGTTGAGGGTCAAGTCAATTGGGAGGTGAGTTTGAATGGAGAAAAACTGGAGGAAGTGAAGTGTTTTAGATATCTGGGAGTGGATCTGGCAGCGGATGGAACCATGGAAGCGGAAGTGGATCATAGGGTGGGGGAGGGGGCGAAAATTCTGGGGGCCTTGAAGAATGTGTGGAAGTCGAGAACATTATCTCGGAAAGCAAAAATGGGTATGTTTGAAGG